>NW_019174346.1:3138074-3353457 GCF_002260705.1 Seriola dumerili
ACCACCACACCAAAGAGAGAGATTGACTGGATTGCTTCTCGTTCAATGGCTTGATAAATTTCCTTCTGTTTTAGACTAATTTATCCTGTTAAACAATCTTACTGTGGCTTTTTTACCAGACAGCAAGATGATTTTGATGCTCTGAGAGTGACTATATTGACTGCTAATCCTCGACTTCCAATTCAATCAACGACTGGAGAGCCGCAGTAGGTCCTTACAGATTATGAGTACTGGTTTCCCATCCAAATATTTTCAATAAGCATCAAATCAGGTTTTCATTTTCATGCGAGGCATTCTCAGATTCTAACAGATTGTCATTTCAAGTGATATGATGCAGACTCAGCGAACTACCAGTGCAACTTGTACTATGAACGGGTTTCTCTCAGACATTCCTAAGTTACATCTGCCACAGATTAAAGTTATTAGCAGTCTACACTTCAGTGGTCTTGTTTCAACACGTTTAACGCCTCATTGCACAAATTTGTGTCCACATTTCATAACACGCTTAACTTTTGATCACGACGTTAACTTTGCTGTTCATTTGGAAGCTATTAACTTCTTCAAAGACATTCTCAAAATCTGAAAACTTTGGAATTACTCCATGCTTTTAATTACAGTTCCGATTAGGATTAAGCGTGTAACGTTTGAGTTACTGTCTTGAGTGGGTGAACGCTATCCAGACTTCAGCACGTCAGCTGTAAGGGTTGCATCCAGCAGATACGTTACACACAGGATAGAAGACACCATCTATAAATCAGAGGAGACCAGGCTTCAATTATCACTTTTCATGTTATCTGCGCTTTTCCTACTTTTAAATTTTGCTTCTTATTTTGATGTTGGTAAGATACTGCCATGTTAGTCACTTTAAATCTTGTTGGTTTGTGTCTTTTGTGAAGACATTTTGATAAAGTTTATTATTGATTCTATTTTTAAAGAAAATGTTACACAGCCTGTGTTATTAAGTTCAAACTTCTGTTGCATGTATGATCACACCAGGTAAACTGGGGTTCGAAATAGCAGCCAATCATCGAAACACAGAGAGTGAAAAGGTTTTCATTGACAAAGTCTGACAGTCATGGACGCTGTCAACATGCAAATACAGAATCAAACACATCACTACGATGGCACGCCACACAGAATCACACCACAACACACACACACACACCACAGAACAACGGGCTGCTGATTTGTGTGACTGGCAACCATTCAGTCTAGAGTTTGTATGTGTATTAAAAATGTACCATTTATTTATAGTTATATTTTTCATTTCTGCAAACAGTGAACTTGTTTCCCAGAGTTTAAGTCAACACCATCAGAGAAAGCCCTAACACACAGGAAACTGTTCTCCTATTCACAACACGCTGGTGTTTTGTGCCTTTATCTTTCGTTGCTATCAGAAATATACGATAGAGGCGCAATCTTTTGCATACAGAAGTCCGCGTTTCTCACATGTTTGTCTGAGGGGTGTTATTTTAAATCTTCACATTGGTTTGCATGTTTCCACCCGCATACTCAGAGACAAATATCTGCAGCTATCTCTCAATCAATATTTATGAAAACAACATCACATACATTATGAAAAAATCGTGGGGTGTTCGCGCTGCTCTGTTATCTGAACTGTATTGCAGGACCTCTCCTGGTGTTTGTGAAGGGTAAGTCAGTGCTGCTTGCTTTTGGCCATGTCTGGTAAGTGTTTTCTCCTGCTCTGGCATGATAATGGGTATGAAAATAAACGAAGAGCAGGGGGGCAAACAAGTTTGCATGGGGGGTGGGTGGGTCAGATTGTAATACTGGTGCCATGCAACGGTCGGCATTTGGGGGTATAAGTTTTTTGGAATCAGTTTATATTTGATCTTTTTTTTTTTTTTTTGTCTGTATTTATGTTATTAATGCAAGTTTTGTTTGCAGGACGTTCGTGTGTGATGAGTGGACAGAAGGCAGAGCAGTAGAGAAGAAACGAACGACTCTGCATGTCACTGCCGGTCTGGATGCTGAGGTGATGAAAGGGATTAGGATCAATTTGCAGAACCTTGACTGTGATTTGTTAAAGTCACTTGTCTTGATCTACTAGAATCTGCCACTGGAGGCCTGAGCTAAAATAGCTTTATCAGAGAACATTCAGGACGTCGTGTGAGGTCCTCTCAGACATCGCGATTCATACGTTCATGCATGCTGTTATCTGTGAGTAATGATATGAATGATGTCAGCATCGATCATCGTGTACCTTGATCTGGATACATGATATGGACAAAAATCCACTCACAGTAAAAGTGTTTTAATTTAATTTAAAAATGCTTAAAATAACTTTCACATAGAGTTTTCCAGTTTAATGCACTATTATACTTCAACCTCCAGCAGTGTTGTACGGAAAATGTTGAACCTTTCAAGTGTATTTACTCAGCTACAGTTATTGTTACTGTAATCAGATTTTCGCATTTATAAAAAGCATGTGATGTCAGCTTATAGAAGTATGATGTAGTGTTTTAAATCTATAGCTACAGTGATAAAGTGTATAGTAAGCTAATAATAGTAATAATAATTTTTGCAAGACCTTTCACACTACAACAGTAATAAAGCAGCAAGAACATAAATTATACAGTACATGATCTATTCTTGTGCCACTTTACTTTTAATCAATACTTTTTGTAGAGAAATATTTTATATAAATTAATACAGGACTTTTATTTGTATGAGTATTTTTAACAGCTGTTGGTTACGTTTTACTTCTTGGGTATAGGAATCTGAAACTTTCCTCCCTCACGAGGTCAGTGAGTTGAAATATCTTTGTGTTTTATGGGCTCAAGACGGCGGTGTCCTCATCCCAGCAATCAGGATTTACTGTCCGACGAAGTGTCTTGACCAGTCGACGCTTGCTGTTGAATCTTTAGAGCGAACGTACAGTAGTGTTGATGAGTTGTTCGATTTGTCTCCTGAGGCAGGTGAGGAAACGGCCAACAGGTAAAACAAAAAGCAGCTGAAGAGGAAACAAATATGCCACGCTCACCCCGCGGCACGTCGACCACGAGCTAGAACGTAAAGTGAATGCGAACCGCTTGACGCGGGAACGGAGCTTTTCATGCCATTTGGTGTTGAAGCGTTGCACAATGTAGAGCTACAGAATAAACTTAGCTGGCAGCTCACATTCACACACGATTAAAGGAAGATTGGCAGATAGAAGGACTCTGCCGAGGCCCGCGACCCCCCCCCCCCCCAAAGTCCGCTCACGTGCCAGAACTGTCTCCAACTTTAAGATGGAGCAGCGAGGGAGAGATTCAGGGCCCCCAAGGAAATCAGGGTGTCATTATTTGGGGCCAATGCATTCAACAACACAGAACAGAGAGGATCAGTTTCCCGCCCTCGCCTGCAGACACTCTGCACGTGTTTTCTTCTCATGCTCTCTTCCCGGGACAAACTTTTATCCCCCCGTGCGTCAGCTTGCGGGTCCTCGGCTGCGCGAGCGCGGGCCGCAATCCCGCTGCTCTGAATCAGCTCTGAGCATCGACACCTTAACTCTTAATGGCGGAACAGACACTGAAAATAGACAGTAACCTCTCCCCTGGATGCACAAACATGATCTAATTAACTGGAGGAGAAGTTATTGATGTGTTTCAGAGCTTTTAATTAGACGTTTAGTGGCATCTTCCCTCAGAATGACAAACTAATGAGCCGCGATCCAAAAAATTTTATCCTGCTCTGTTCATAACTGTCTCTTTAAGGACTTAATTGGACTATACGTTTTTTCTGGGTGGCATAAAAAATACTATAAAAGCCAAATATGATCCCAACTTATAGACAGATAGAAAAGGTGCACGTGGAAGTGATGAGAAAAACAAATTAGAGGTGCGTTGGTGAGAATTTTCCCCTCAGTGGCTAGTGACCGATCACACTGGACCAAAATAGCCTTGTCATTTTGCAGTAATCATGGTCGCTGCTAATTTATTCCATTACAATGTTGGTGCCAAACCGCGGGCTTTTTAATGTGAAATTAACGCCTCGGAATTAGCCGCTGAGCATTTGGAGACATTGGGCTGCGCAGCTTGACGCGTCTCTCTGCGGCAGCGAGGACGCAAACGTCTGTCATTTGGCTCGGCGCGCAGATCTGAGCAGGTTGCGAGAGAGGGAGAGAGGGAGAGAGAGAGAGAGAGAGAGAGAGAGAGAGAGAGAGAGAGACTCAGCTCGGTGTGATCCGGCTGCTTCAGTCTTTATTGGCCCCGCTGATAGAGGATCTCTGCATCCCATCATGCCCCTGCGCGCGGAGCTCGGTGTGGGTGCAAGGTGCAGATGAGCCTGTCCGACACTCGGAGCGAAGCCCGGTGCCTCACCAGTGTGATGGACAGGGCAGGTGGAGAGCTTCATGGAGGCGGTTTGGGCGCGGGGAAATGTGGCTCTTCACTCCGTCTTTTATTTATTTATTTATTTTTTTTTACCTCTCCCGCATTTCTACGTCTATTCTGGGATTTCTATCTTTTTAGATTCTTGGGATTTCGCAATTGATCAACTTTCTAACTGAATAAAGTGACCGGCACGGCTGGAAAAAAACTGGTAAAAAGCAACTTCACACCACTGGTCTCACTGAGAAGCTTCCTGATGTTTTCATTTATTCAATGTTGTTTATTTTTCCAAGCAATTAAATATCGAACACATCGATACATATTAGTGATCAATAAATTGCGTGCTTACATGTAAAATAACGTCACACATTTTGATCAGAAAGAAGAAAGACATGAGAAATAGATATTATTATTTATGGATATTAAAAGACAGGATGATTATTTTTATTTCCAGAAAATATTAATTAATATTAGAAAATAAAAATCTCCTGATTCAGGTAATTACCCCGGTTACATCTGCTGCCTATATTTGGGACCTATACAAAGGCTATAGATACATTAAAATAAATAAGTATATTTATTATCATTATTATTATCATTATTTTAATTATTATTATTATTATTATCATTAATAGATATTTTCCAATAATGAATGAAAACACACTCACCCCCTGCTCCTGTGCACACGGTCCAGAAGGATGTGAGGAGAACGGGCAGGATGAGCTGCTGCATCTTGGATCGTCTCTGTCTCAGTGAGTGAAGGCAACAACACAATGACTTGTTTTTTCCCAATGTGGTCGCATTCTTGCAGGGGGTCTTATACTTATCTATCAGCATACCCCGACAGGAAAGGAAGAGTGGCCCCTCCCCCTTCGGGCATCGCCTCCAATAAAGCTCTCCACTGATAAGAGCTCCAACAGGAGGGGGGAGGTTGGGCCCCATCAATGGGCTCCTGGTGTGCAGGAGCCAAATCTAATTCGATCATTACCATCATGGTGTCGATAGGCGAACACTTCCTGATGGAGTGAGTGGGAGCTGTAGCACAGGGGGAAATCAGATAGAGTTAATGATCAATGGGGGGGAGGGTTGCTCCACAGGTAAGCCAAGGTGGCCCCCAGGAGGTTAAAGAGAGCGACGAGAGAGGGATATTATGATTAGTGGACTGTAAACCTGGTGATCTTCATTTACATGCGAGATTAGAAAAATCACAGTACACACACTTACATCACATTACATCACATTACATCACATTACAGAGTCTGTATATAAAAACAACATGTAAGTGAAGGTGGAGCTGATTATGACTAATTCATGTACAGTGGGGTTAATCTATAATAATGCTTCATATTATATGAAACGAACCTGTGTTTTATTTTGAAAGGTAACTACAACTGTTAATGGATGCAGTAAAGAAAAAGAGAGACATATTTAAGACATATTTAGTATCTTATAGGAATAAGAATTCAAAATAAAGTTTTGTGGGTTTAAACACACACACACACACACACACACACACACACACACACACACACACACACACACACACACACACACACACACACACACACACACACAGATATCAGGTGAAATTTTTAATAGGGTTTATTTTCCAGCCCAGTTCACCTTGTCCAGTCAGTGCAAAGCTTTGCAAAAAAAAGTCAAAATCTCTCCTGAACTTTTCCACTGAAAAGTTGGAGCAGTGTAGTTGGAGCAGGTGGAGGCCCAGAATACCCTCGGTCTGAATTATTGATCATGCTGAGTGAGTACAGTGAGGGACACTGGCAGGAGTTTTTCCTATAAAAACATGAATTAGCTTGCGTTGCTCTTCTTGAAGCAGCAATCTGAAAGTCTGAAAAACTGCAGCTGGGCATGATGGTGTGTTAAAGTCTTGTCTTTGTATAGACTGTGTGTGTATATGTGTGTGTGTGTGTGTGTGTGTAGCATTAGAGTGTGAGTTACACTTTCACCCCCTTTTATTTTCCTAAATAAATGTCACCTTCAACACTGTTCAGAAAGGAAACGACTGTTGATTCATTTGAGCGAGGAACTTTAGTCATTCATCACCAGAGAACAGGAAGAAATGAAATGATTCATAACAATGAAAATTATGCAACACTCTCTTGATTTGATTGGCTGAAAGTGCCGGGCTTGTTGCAGAAGTACTGTTCCGTGTTCTTCATGATGGAAAAGCTCCATCTGGTGGACAAATGGAAGAACTTCATGTGTTTCCCCGGGCTGGAACAAGTATTCAGATGGTCTCATTAAAACCTTATTTTAACCAATAACACGAGCGGTGAAAAGTCCAGTATTTACCTCTGAAATATAGTCAACTAAAAGCATAAAGTAGAATAAATCTGAAATACTTAAAGTAGAAACACCTGAGTAAATGATAGAAATTGTACTTGTACTTAAGTAAATGTACATAGTGTTTTTCCTTGTCTGGTTTTCAGAAACCTCAGCCAAATAATTCCGAACACAAAATCACCAACACAGAGTATCTGAACTCAAAATATAAAAGTCTAAATAATAAACAAACAGATAAATAATAATAAATAATCCACTGGAGGATTTGATTTGAGGGTGTTTACATCCAAATCATACACGTTCACCTCTCCTGGTACTTTAGTGCTGCAGGTTGTTCCATCAGCTTTGACCTCTGTCTGTTCAGGTTGTGAGTCTTTGTTCTTGATTTCTACACACTCTGTCTCCATTTGATCCAGTCCCTGTGATGAGACAAAACGATCCATATACCTTGACACTTTGAGTTACAAGTAAATAAGCAGACAGGGAAACTGATCCATGATATAATCTTTTATTTTAACCCATGGGATTTAACTTTTACAGTGCATTTCTTTACAACAATTATTCATTAAGTGACAGGTTTTAGCCACCACTACAGATCAGATAACTATGTATGTTACATTTCTGAGCTCCTCTTAAAAGATTCTGACTTCATGAACACCTTGTGATAAAATCCCAAATATTAGTTGAAGGAAACCAGACAGGTTAAAGGACCAGTGTGTCGGGTTCAGGAGGATCTATTCAAATGGAATATAATATTCATTATTATGTTTTAATTAGTGTATAATCACCTGAAACTAACAATCGTCATGTTTTCATTAGCCTTGAATGAGCCCTTCATATCTACACAAGGAGCGGGTCTTCTTCCACGGAGCCCCGCCATGTTTCTACAGCAGCCCAGAATGGACAAACCAAACTCTGGCTCTAGAGAGGGCTTTTTGCGTTTTTACGCCACCGTAGTTTCTCCTATGCACTTGGAAAAGGAGGGGTGGGTGGTGGTGGTGTTTAGTTGGCTGCAATCTGCAACCCCGCCACTAGATGCCGCTAAATCCTCCACACTGGCCCTTTAACTAATTCAGCGACATCCGATCGCCGACTGAAATGGTTAGCCTCAATATCAAACTGAACCACTTGTTAATCTTTAGTTGTCTCAGTGTTATTAAGCAGCTAACTATCTGTACCATTAAAACATACAGAGAGGTGGCCAATTAGAAACCTGCTGCCATCCATAAGAAAGAAAAAGGCTTTAAAAATAGACAAAACAAAATATGGCACTATTGTCTCAAGGAACAACCAGTAGACACAAACACATTTTTCAAAGGGGACTGTCGCCAAACGCCCCCAAACAGAACAAGAAACTCCAAGCACTTTGTTCAGTCTTTTCCCAAGCAGTCTCCACTGCCAGCTCCGAGGAGTCGTCGTCAGTCAGATGGACATCAAGCTTTAAAGTGGACATTAGGCCTCATTCTCAAGCGTCTCAGCAGAAAAAACCTTGAGGAAATTCTCTCTTCTCACATCACAGAATACCAACAGTACCTTCAGTTGACTTTTACTCACGAGAAGGAGACGTCACAGAAATCTGCAGTCTCTCGTCATCATCATCATCATCATCAGCACGTTCTCTTCCTCCTGACATGTCAAGCACACATCCCACAAAACAAACAACGCGCAGCATTGCATCGGTCTGTCCGTACACATCCCCCAGAACGTCTAATGTTGCAACATAGCTATACTGGAGAAAAGCATTGATAAAGACAGAACCACATTGACTGTGCATATACATAATTTTGAAAACACATTGCAGCAATGAACACATATACAACCCACCAAATGCACAAGAACATAAACTCGATCCAGTTACCCATTACATATTACATTCAGGCCTCTAAGAAAAAAGATGCGATGGCAGAGTAAACAGCAGATTTCTCCCTTTTGCTCAAGTTTGGTCTCAAATTCCCTCAAAAACACAACAGCTAGTAGTGCACAAAATAAGAATACAAAATTAGACTTTTAAATACTGTAGCAGCAATTCCTTTCTTTTGAAGTTGAAAGCCTCCAATAGTACAGGTAAAGGCTTTGGAGTTCCCGACACGTGGAAGGGTGAGCGATTGTCCTCTGAAGTGCGAGACAGTGTCTGTAAGGAGGGTGCAGGTGTTTGGTACTAAAGGTGGGTGGACAGGTTGGAGATGTGTCTCGGACAGGGCACCGCTCGAGGACCGAGCCGTGTGGAGGCAGCAGGACGCTGCGGCGCTCCAGGCTGAAAATGTCTTTGAACAGAAGGGGTTTGTTCTGTAGGAAAAACCTCCTCCGCTGACACGCCTCCATCTCAGACGTTCCCGTTCCTCTTCGCCACCTCCCAGACAGTCTCACAGTGCAAAGCGAGCCTCCCAAAGGGTAACAATTCCTCCTCATATTCACCCCCTCCTGCAGCCAAAACCACAGCAGGATGGGGTTTCAACGCAGCGCTCAGCTCATCCGTCCAAAACGAGCAGGACAGAGCCGAGGCGGGCCAAGCTACACAACGCTTCTCTCAGCTGGAGGCTGTGGCGATGGCCTTCTTGAGCTGCTGGCAGCGGATCTCGCGGGTGCGGGACTCCAGGAGCAGGTCGTGGCAGGTGTTGCAGACCAGCACCGGGTCGTACAGCTGCTGGTCTGGGATGGGCAGCTTCAGATGACAACAGTCTTTACAGAACACATTGCCACAGTTCCTGAAAACAGAAAGTTCAGATCATTTTTTTAGATAGATGAATAAAGAAAAACTGCAACTTCACATAAATCACAAACACAAATGAGGTGGTTGAGAAACAAATGCAAATAAAGATCCAGTTACATCTAAAATAGAATGAAATAAAACCTGAGAATAGAGACTAGTTAGATAGGACTCTAATGTGTGCTGTGCTGAATATATATTGTATAATTATAGAATTATCTTCTAACATACATATTAAGTTAAATAGACATTGCTTAAAGTACTTTTACATGATAACAGCTCTGGTAATTTTAAAGCAGTGTGTTGTAATGGACAGGACTTTATATGATGACTTAAAAAAACAAAAAAACAAACCTCGTCTTAAATATTCAAATCACTTACTGGTTTGTAATAAATGTCAAATACCAAATCTGTGATTTCAGGTACAGACTTAATACATTTCAAGAACCAAGATGCTTGGTGCATGAAAGTGGAGCAAGGTCAACAGTCCCATTCAAAAAAGGCATAAACATACTCAAAGGTGAAAACGGCAAGAAACTATTTGTGCTGAAAGACTAAGAATAGTTTCAGGTCTGATCACACAGCGCTGCATGTGGCTGTATCGTTTCCTGTTGACGTGTTTTACAACAGTTCTCTTCGCTTGAGACTGGGACTATATCTATCTATCTAAAGCTGTTGTACTGTCATCCTGGTGCGAAACATATAGTCTCGATCTTAATATCAGTGTCGTGGTGTGTTCCAGCTCTCGGCTGAGATTTGTGGCGTGTGACGGTGATGCCGTCATCCCTGGTACAGACAAAATGTTTCCAGACACTGGCTGCTGATGTCACTGTTTAAAAACAGTGAACAGCCTGTGAGTGAACCACGGGACTGCTTCTATTTGATAATTTTATTGAACTTTTACATCTGCTGTGTTTCAAACGGTCACACATACAGGCAGCATCTAATGGAGATCATTACATTTGGTCCATCCCTGTATTTTCAGAGTGGAGCTCTGTCTGTGGATGTTTCATTCCTTTTTCTAATTCGGGACAACTCAGTCTCAGTTTCTCAGTGGAGCATATAAATAGCTCTCCGGCTAACCGAGGGCCTTTGATGCTGAAACCATGGGCTGAGACCAAAGCTTGGTTTATTGCCTTGAAAATACAAAGCAAAGTGTGTATTTGAATCGCAGGCTGCCACTTTGGCATCAAGAGCGCAGAGAAAAGTGTGAGACAAAAAAAGCTCCCTGCTCATTAAAAAAACAAAACGGTAGAGACTACAGAAAGAACAGTGACAGATCTCTGTCACAATAAACAAGAGGGACTCTAGTTGATTAGTTAACTGACAGTTTTTACTGATAATCGACAGGATTTGATTATCAGAATCGAGCTGGTTACAGATCGAATGTTTTGTCAGATTGTCGTTAAAGGACCAGGTTTTTGACTTTTTTACCTGTTCGTCAGAAAAAACGAGACAAATTGTTATTTTGGGTTGTGGTAACCTGTGATGACATCATAATCTACATTTTTAAACTACGTATTTATAATAAGAAGAAGTAATCAATAAATTAATAGTAGAAATAATCTAATAATAATAATAATCTCAGACATCCCACAACAACAGTCCTGATCACATGAGGAAATGATGAGAAGCAGCTACTCTCAGTGTTTATGCAGCCGTGAATCTGAAGATGCACTGAGACTTTTCCTGGATTTAACATTTTAATTAGGATCTTTTCTTCTTTATTTTTATTATTTTCTTCTTTAACAAACATGTACGAAAATATTTCAAATCCAGCGAAGAAACTAAAATAAACTCTTTGATATTCAACACCCAAGCTGTTTTATTAATGTAAGAAAACCACGGTGAAGCCCCACCTGCAGTGGTGACGTCTCTTGGCTATCCAGAACTCACAGTCACAGTTGAAACAATGGGAGGCCATGTGGTCGGGCACCCACCTCGTGACCTACACAGACACAGATATCTCTGTCAGAACAGTATGTGTTAATAAAGGGTGCTCAAAGCCATACAGGTGAGGAAGTGGAGACAGAGTGTATTAGAGAGACATTAAGGCTCCAAAGGAGGCTAACCTCTGTGTCCTTGCGCTCCACTCGGTCCCAGCTGCCCTCAGACAGACGGTCCTCACTGTGGGTGGACAGAGAATCCTCCTCGTTGCTGTTGTCTGACTCCCGCAGACACGTCTGACACAGAGAGAGCAAGGTGAGATCAGAGGACAGGAACATGAGAAGAGAGGACACTTCTGGAGATAATCACAACTAAATATTTACTGCAGAGAGATAAAAGCGCTGAATAATATCATCACTGAAAAAACCACTCACAATGTCGTCCTCGTAGTCGATGTCTGGCTCTGAGGGAGGGGTGCCGTACTGTTTACTCTCCAGCCTCATCTGCAGCTGTCGCACCTGCTGCCGCAGCACCTCCACCTCCTGCTTGTAACCTGCCTCAATCTGCCGCAGTCTCTGCTGCACGGCGTCCATGGCCACCGGCAGCCCGTCATCATCGAGGTAAGCTGGGGCTTGGGGTGGGGGAGGGGAGCTGGAAGCAGAGGGCGAGGAGTATGACACAGGTAGGAGCTGATGGCCTGCCAGGGAGTAGCTGCTGAGGGCAGCGGCAGCAGGGCCACACACGCCGATGTAGCCGGCACTCCTTGCAGCAGACAGCCATCCAGGCTGCAGAGGGCTGCTGGGACAACACAGAGCCTCCCTGCGGCAGCACTGGGACCCGTTGGCGATGGCGAAGCCCTGGGAGCGGAGCAGCTTACTGGCGAGCCGGCGGCTCTGGTAAGTGTTGGGCTGCAAGGCCCGGGTGAAGCCAGAGTGAGCAGCACTGCTACAGGCGGACTGGACCAGACCCTGGACGCTCTCCCAATGAGAGCCGAGCAGGGACAGGTCTGACAGCTGGCTCTGGGAGATCAGGTGGCGAGCTGCGACCTGGGTGCTGTCTACAGTTGCTGCTGCAACTGTCAGCGCACGCTCTCTTCCTTTCACTACGTCTGTCCTCATGTCCTCCTTCTCCTTCTGAGGTTGAACTTCGGGCTGCGACTCAGGCTGCTCCTCAGTCTTCAGATCTTGGGTTAGATCCTGGCTCACTGTGGGGGGCGGGGTGGGGGGAAGCTCTCTCTCGTCTGTGAGAGTCTCCGTGGAGTCCTCCATGGGAAGGAGTGGTGTCAGCTGCTTAACAGCCAGCAGGCCTGCAGACTCTGGGAGGCCGTTTGCTTGGCCGTCCATGTGGCCGTTAAGCAGCGAGGTGGGTGTGGCTGCAGGTTGGGCGCCGTTGCAGGGGAGAGGTAAGCACGGCTCTGATTTATGAGTGGGTGATGTGGTGCTCTCAGCAGTCCTGTGGGGGCTCTCAGCCTCCGGTGGAGGGGGTGGGAGTGGTGGGTTTGTGATCTGAGGCAAAGCCTGTTGGAGGACAGGAGTGGGGAAAGGAGTGTGAGCGACTGTGACGTCCTTCCTGAGAGGGACAGGGGGAAGGGGCAGGGAGGGCAGGGGCTGTGTGGTGAGACAGGGCTCCTCCAGTGTGTCTTCACCGCTCTCTGTGCCTGGGACGTCCTCTGGGCTCTTGGTAGGACTCTGACGTAGAGGTTCCCCCTCAGCGCTGTCCGGTCCAGTGTCAGGTACGACCTCCTCAGAGCGGTCTGCAGGGGTTTCCTCCATGGCGGGCGAGGGCTCTATGGCAGAACGACCCTCCTGGCAGTGCTTATTGAGATTGGGGTCGCTGGATGTACGTGTCAGGGGCACCCCGTTCTCAAAAGCTGTCAGCAGGTTGTCCATGGAGCGGGTCTTGGGAAGTCTGGAAATGGGAGAAAAGGATTTATTTTTCCATGTGCAGCATTGACAATGATACAGTTCTCTGTCTGTGGCTGTAGAGGGCAGCGTGACTCTCTGTGAACGTGAATGTTTTAATATTCATATCTCTGCTCAGTGAACAGTAAGTACAGATACTGAGCAACAGATCAGAGATCAGATTTGCTTCAAACAACAACGTACCTGTCCAGGGAACGGGAGGTGAGTTCGTCTCCTGTGACATTAGGGGGGAGGTAGAGCTCCATAGAATCATCCACAGCGGTGCACGGGGAGGAGGTCGGCAGGTAAACAGCTGTCCACAGCTGCAATGCCCGAGTGTGGCAGACTGGCTGCAGCACCTGGCGGACGAACGAGTGACGGTGAAGGTCAGCACACAGTAATGATGATACCTATGACTCAATCAGTGCTGCGCTTCCTGAGCTGTGGGTGGTGTATTATGATCACATTGATGCTTTTCTTAGACAGTGTGGATCAGAAAGGCAGAGGAAGTGGAACAGATTTAATAGAAAGCTTTAAATCTTTGATCTAAAACAGTTTGGAGATTAAAGTTAAAGCTGGAGTCGTTCTGTCCATGAATCATTAATCAGGCCACTTATTCTGCTCAGGATCTAAAAGTAGTAAGAGTAGAGATCTGCTAATTCATGCTATACTCCTAAAAGGCAACCTCCAGCTGTTACTGTATTTACGTGGTGGCTCTCTACAAAGGCATGAATCATATTATCAAAACTGGTCGGTACCATATCATGACTGGGGATGTAGAGGAAGTTCTGGAAGTTCTTGTTTCCCGTGCGGAGCAGGGACCAGACAGAGCAGGTGCGTTTGTAGATGTTCCTCGCCTCCCTCTCGCGAGCGTTGTTGCACAGAAACGTTCCGTAAAGACACGAGTACGTGTGCTGCACCAACTTGACCTGGACACACGGGAGACCAAACAGGAAGTCAGGTGTTTATAACAGTGATTCATATTTATTGTGATGTAATTATCACTGCTAATTCGATATAACAGCTGACTGATGTGAAATGATTTAATGATGTCTGTTTGGCTGCAGCATTTTCAGAGCAGTGTCTCAAAGATTAAATGGTATGTTTTTACATGGTTTTACACTTTTGAATTTTATTGATGAAATAGTGTCACAGGAATGGATCTAACTGTCACCAGAAAGACAGAGAGAAGTGAGCAGTGCTGTGTGACCACCCACCAGGAAGGCCTCGTTGAACTCAAACAGGCAGGGGAACTGTTTGAGCAGCTGGTGAACACAGTCCAGCCACTGCAGGAAGACGGGACACTGCTCGCTCACATCGTCGGCATTCTCCTGGTGGCCACAGCGGTCCCCAAACTTATGGCCGTAGTCCAACCACTCAGTCTCTACAAGCACCTGGAAACCCTGTGGACGACACGCTAGTCGGTACTGAAGGTAGCAGTAATATAGAGCAACAGAAACTATGCTTAATACTACATCTAAAACAATGTGTCCACATGTGAATCTAGACCAAATCATCCAACACAGCGACTAAAAAAAAGACAAAAACTCAAACTCTCACCTCTAATGTTCTGTAGTAGGGGTCCAGCAGGATCTTGGCAAGGGCTACGATCTGGGGTGTGCGGTCCCACCCGTCTGAACAGTGCACCAGGACGGGACGGCCTTCCCTCTCCACTGCTGAACACACCAGGGTGGCTGCCTTCAACATGACTGACAGGTGCTGCAGCCAACGGGTGCTCTCGAGTGCTGAAAGCCAGCTGGAAGCACAAGAGGGGACTGAGTATATAGGTACAAATCTATATAGGTACATCTGTGTGTGGTGTTGCTCTGCTGCGGGGTGACGCCATAATAATAATAATAATAATATTATGTGTGTGTGTGTGTGTGTGTGTGTGTGTGTGTGTGTGTGTCCCGTGCAAACGAGGGCAGAGCAGCTCGGAGAGAAAGGTCAAACAGATCGACTTACTTTCCTGGATCTGGGATCTGACTGCAGACGGCCCTCAGAGCCTGGAAGCTGTTGCGGATGGCGTGGATGTTGGCCATTCCCATGAACATCACCTCACAGTTGGGGTAGTACTCTAAACACAAACACACATAAACAACTCTGATGAAGGTCACTGGACGTAAACAATATTTAGCTTGTAAGATACAACAGCGTCACGCGTTCAGATGCTGGTTTTCATCTCAGTCAGATGCAAAAATCATGGTCATAATAATCATTTACATCTTCATATGACCTTGGCAGTTAACAGCCGACTGTAGAAGTGACTGTGTGCAGTCAGTGGTGGCAGGATATCACGGTACTGTAGAGAGTGGGGCCACCGTTTACAAAAAGCAGCACTCTAGGACCGAGAGGAGAATGTAATGTATTGTATTGTATTGTATGAGACCTACAGTTATATTCTCTACACTGCTATCACACCAGAACCTGCTGAAAACATCGTTAGTGTTAAAACTGCATTATGGGACCAGGGAAACAGGCAGAAAACACAACATCTGACAGTATCACCTAATAAAGCTGATATGTTGAACTTCTGAGCAAACAGATGCCTATTTACACAAGCACCAGACGTGGAGCGACTTATATATTTACTCTCCTTTGACCTTTGTTTTTGGTCTCCACTAACGTCCAATGTTTAACTTTTTAATAGCCTGTCTTCTATCCAGTCTGAGCAGGTCGTGTGGTGCTGGTGTGCAGTGGGTTCATCAGAGAGTCTGAGCTGCCTGCTGCTGCGGTTTATGACAAGTATTATTATTGCTGTGAAGAATGAAAATGCGATAAAGAAATTTAAATTCAGATTGGCTGAATTTTTGAGGACTTTTTGAATGCTCCAACACGCTCACCTTCACATTCACAGCCTCCACCCTTGGCTCGGTTTGCCACCGCGGCGGTATATGAGCGAGCGTCCAGAATCAGAAGCTTCTGTGGCACAGTGTTGTCATCGCAGCCGGAGCCGCCTGTCAGAGAGGAGTCTGGAGACACAGGTGGGAGGACAGACAGGAGATTTTTTATTGTGGTGAGAGGATGGTGCTGTGTGAATCGAACTGATGGGGAGAGGGAGAGGAAGAGAAAGACGGTGAGAGAGAGGAGAGGGAGGGAATCGTGCCAGGGACACGATCAACAGAAACTAATTGTAATGACTGAAAATCAATACCTCCTGATGACAGAACTACAGTGTTGCTATTAGTAACAATCGCAAATGACCAGCTTTCAACAGCCACCACGGAGAAGGACGGGTAATTACTCCGGGGTTACAACTGAACAACTCGGCCAGTGTTGTCTGTGTTGTGCTGCCACGCACTTTCCAGCCTGTTGTTGTTCAGCCAGCGATCGTACTAATGCCCCTCTGAGACGCGCACGTCACTCCAAAAAACAAAACCACAAAACTTTGTAATTTGGCATCATGTTTTAAAAATAGAAAAATATAAACAAAACGAAAACCGAGTTTTAAAAAAGATGCACATTTGTTTTTCAGTTTGTCCTACTTCCAGTCAAGTCACATTTTTATAAACCATGCGAGTCTGAATATAACGAAGTCACATTAATGGAAACTGCATGTACCTCTTCTTATACTGGAGCATGTAAACTCTGCAGGAGATAGAAGCATAGATGTGATTTACTGCTAGTTAATACTCATCTGAATTGTTGGAATAATTGTATATATGAATTTATCTCATATTTACTAACTAACCATGTATCCTGCTTTACAGTCCTATAATCATGCATACGGTTTGTCTTATGATAATAACCATGCATATAGTTTGTCCTGTGTTGAAGTTGTTTTGCAGGTAGTAGCTGCTGGAGGAGATCACAAGCTGTCACGATGCACAGAGCAGACTGGAACCAGCCTGTTCTACTTCTACATCATGGGATGAACATTTGAACAATGTATCATCTGGCACACATCATATTGCTTTTGTTTGATTCTCAGTTCTTTAAGATAAGCAATGACTTGTAACTAAAGAATGCTTGGAATGCCTTGTGTGATAATAAAAAGAGAGGAGATGGTGGAATATACTCAGAGCGGGTTGGAGATTGTAACTGAGCATATCTCTGTCCGTTCTCCTCGCGAGTAAGAAATAACGCTCTTGTCTTTCTCTTCTTTGTGTCAGTATTAAATGTCTTAGGTGGTGTAAACCTGACATTAACTTGGTCCTTCGAGCCGGATACCAATAGACCTGAGGATTCCAGCGGGAGGGTGGACTCCAGGAAAGACTGTGGCCACAGCAGAGCTCCATAGTGTGAGCTCTTGAAATCCTTTTCCAGGACTGGATGTTTACCCGCCAGCTGGGATCTGATGGTTGACAGTATTCCGAGAGGGGAAGGACAACAGCGGTGAGCACAGTTTTGTTAAAAACAAGCGAGTGACTGAGGGTCATTGCGCGTTGTAACAAACCCTGTAAATCCTAGGCTCTGACAGGTAAAAGAAGGACGGCGGAGTCCGAGAAAATCTGTAACAATAATGGGCAGCGGAGTCCCGTAAAGTTCCGTGGAAAAAACAAACTGTGTACGAGTGACTGAGTGCATGGAGATTAAAATACCACTAGGTATTTTGTCTCATATAAAACAGTGGGAACGTAAACAGCAAACCTCTTGTGGATGCAAAGGCAAGAATTCTCCACTCGAAAGAGTTGAAGTGAGAATTAC
Organism: Seriola dumerili; assembly: GCF_002260705.1. Taxonomy (NCBI): domain Eukaryota; kingdom Metazoa; phylum Chordata; class Actinopteri; order Carangiformes; family Carangidae; genus Seriola; species Seriola dumerili. Next base: position 3,155,852 of record NW_019174346.1, read on the forward strand.
CACAACAGGGGATTGAATTGCTGTCCTGCTGACAGAAAAAAAACCCAGTCTTTAGAACACCCTAGGTGTTAACAGGACTGGCCCAAATTCTCTAAAAACACAAGAAACAACTAAAATCTCAAGTTAGGAAGAGAAACTTCTGTACAACAGTTGAAAAAATTTAGAAAGTCAAACCCGAACAAAATTAAAGTACCTAGGGAGATAAATACCAGCAAAGTTAAAACCTTGGGAGACGTCCCAACGATTCCAAGCAACAAAGCATAAAAAGAAAAAATAATAGATAAATAAATAAATAAATAAAATAAAATAAAAATAAAAAGGTAAAATGGGAAAGGGGGGTAGCAAACCAACCCTAAAGGAAGAATTATCATGTAAAGATTGGAAATATGTTGAGAAACAGGATCCAAGTAAAATAAAACACCTAGATAAATGGATAACAAAATATGGATTTGAGGGGCAACTAAGCACCCAAAAAATAGCCATGCTAAAGACCGAAATAATCACAAAAACAAAAAATGATCCCAAGAAAAGGGAAAAAGAGGGATACAGTGATATAGACTTTTGGATGAAGATGGCAGGAAAGAGAGAGGAAGGGGAAAGAAAGCGTGAGAAAAAAGGAAAACAGGGACATGCAGAGAAAGGAGAAGATAAGCAAGTCATGTTTCACAGGAAGGAAGATGATGAGACAGGGCCAGTTAGGCGAAGAAGGGATAGAGATAGTGAGGAAGAAAGTGAGGAGGAAGGAGCTGCAGCTGTAGGACAAGAAAGACCAATACAGAGAATATATCCTACGCTGCCTCAAGAAAATCCACCCCAATACAAAGGCTCACAAACACATAAAAGAAACACCAGAGCAGAAGGTAACCAGTATGAGTGGTCAAAAACCCTGGGAAAGATATTTTCCCCGGTTACTCCTGCTCCATCAGTCACTGACATGTCACCTAGTAGTGCTGAAGCTTATCCCATGATCCAAGTAGCAAATCCCAACAATAATGGGGGACAACCCACCATTTTGGTTTATAGAACATGGACCATGGAAGATGTTAAAAAAGCAGTAGAAGGAATTATTTCACACAAGGAAGATATAAACCAGTTTATCCAGGAAATGGATATCTTAAGGAGATCATATCATCTTAATGGACAGGAAGTACAGCAGGTATGGATGACAGTTTTAGGCACTGACTGGCACCATGTGTGTGGGGATTGGAGCCCATTAAATAAAGCAGCCCCGCTACCTGTTTTGGCTCACGATTCTGGTGAGCTAACCAACAGGATACGAGCACTAGAGGACAGAGCCACTCTCAGGTTTAGACGAAGAGCAAACTATACCGAAATAGGGAGAGTTAAACAAAAAGATGAGGAGTCTTTTGAAGACTATAGAATGAGAATGACAAAAACATTTAAAACTCACAGCGGTTTGGAGGATGATGGACAGCAAAACGGAGCTTTCCGCCAACAACTAAAAAACGCCCTCCATGCAGGATCCAAAGATGCTATCCGCAGCTGGGTTGATATGCATTACATAGGGTTCCCTACAGGGAACTTGGAGGATTATGCTAACCATGCCCTCCATGCTGAAAAGGTTGTAAAAGAAAAGAAAAAGAAGGCTGTTGGAGCCTTTTATCAAGAGGGAGAGAACGAGGTTTTCTACCAAGGAGGTAGAGGAAGGCGAGGATTTAGAGGCAGAGGTGGAGGACAAAGAGGTAGAGGACAAAGAGGTGGAGGAGTAGGACGCAGAGATTTCAGACGAAAATCGTCAGGATGTTGGAGTTGTGGCAAAGAGGGACATCTCGCTCGAGATTGTCCGGAGCAAAAATCATACTCCAGTATGCGTTTGCTACAGTACATACCTTTGCACAATATTGGAAGAACAGAGGCATGGTGACCTCGACTGGGAAACCAGTAACACACGCCACCCTGTTGAAAGAACTATTACAGGCAGTTCAGTTACCCAAAACAGTGGCGGTATGTAAATGTGCAGCACACACATCAGGGACAGATGAAGTTTCCCTGGGAAATGCTTTCGCTGATAAAACCGCAAAAGCGGCTGCGGAAGGACAGCTCGAGGTGTTGTCTCTGGAGGAAGATAAAAAACTAGATGATGTGGTACTAGAAAAAATGCAACATGGAGGAAGATAAAAAACTAGATGATGTGGTACTAGAAAAAATGCAACAACAAAGTCCACAATCAGAAAAAGACACTTGGATAAAAAATGGAGTAAAACTATACAAAGGCACATATGTATGACCTGCGAATAAACCTATGCTACCAAAAGATTTATAAAAGTGGGCGGCTATATTGAGCCATGGTCTAACACATGTCTCAACAGGAGGGATGGTAGGACAGATACATCAATACTTTACTACCTATGGCTTTAACTCTTATTCAAAAAATTTTTGTAGAGCATGTTTAACTTGTGCAAAGCATAACCCACAAGGAAACCTAAGACCACGAAGGGGCCGTTTCCCCACAGCCCAATATCCGTTTCAAATAATCCACATGGACTTTATAGAATTAAACCAAAGTGAAGGGAAAAAGTATTGTCTAGTCATAGTTGATGCGTTTTCAAAATGGATTGAACTTTTCCCCACAAAACACCCGATGCACTAACGGTGGCTAAGGCATTGTGCAAGGGTATCATACCAAGGTATGGGATCCCTGAAAGAATATATAGTGATAATGGAACTCATTTTGTCAACCAGATCGTCAAAAAGGTTGGAACAATGTTCCATATCGACTTAAAAAATCACTGTGCTTATCATCCACAAAGTGCAGGGCTAGTGGAACGCACAAACGGAACTATTAAAAATAGATTAAGGAAGTGCATTGAGGAAACAGGAAGGCCATCGACACAGTGTTTAGAATTAGTTAAGTTATACATAAACATTACATCCACCACAGGGTTAACTCCATATGAGACTCTGTTTGGAAGACCCTATAAGCTACCCCAATTTAAGAATCAGTGGGAAATAGATGAAGAAACTAATTTAGCAGAGTACATGAGAAAAATATTAGAGAAACAGAAACAAACAATGACTGATGAGAACCCTTCTGTCTCCCAACAGGTAATCCAGTTAGTGGAACCGGGAGACTGGGTGCTAATAAAAAGTATAAAGAAGAAACACTGGCATTCACCTAAGTGGGAAGGACCCTATCAAGTATTGCTAACAACTCCCACTGCGGTAAAAATAGCAGAAAGATCAACTTGGATTCATCTGACCCATTGCAAAAAGGTCATTTCAGTTGAAAGCTCCGATAGGGGAGGTGAGCCAAAGACTGATAATAGGGTGGATCCAGACGTGTAGAGACTGGATAGACCCGAAAGTCAGTGAAGATTTTATAAGACACCGAACCCAGTAGAGGAGGAAATATTTCAGCAGCAATGACTCCCAATGGTTTAAAAAAACGCCATCCGAGGTTGGATGGTGACACTTTTCCTAATTTTAACCTTTCTGCTCGTGTGGTACTTATGGGAACCACCAAAAGAAGAATTAACTAGAAATAGGACTCCTAATATAACCCAGCAAAATACAACTCACGAAAGGAACAGGCGTAACACAGACTCAGAATGCGGAGAAGACATACAGACAAAACATACTGGCCTAGTTTTCTGTGCGCCACAAAATCAAACCACGGCAATCATAATACCTTATGGCTCACTCACCAATGATGCCGACTCTAAGGGGCAAAGTTGGGGTGAGGCCTACAACTGGTATGCTACCACAGGAACGGGATGGGGATGATAGGATATTCAATAAACTCCCCAAGAATGTAACTGGCTTATGCGCATTGGTCACCCTGTTACTGCCAGTATCATTATATCCCATGTCAGTAAAAGACTTAACGAAAAAGCTAAATGCCAAAATGCACCAACAGTGGCATCTAAAGAAAAAAAACAGCGGCATGACGATCAGACGACGATCCTACATACATTGATGCTATTGGGGTGCCAAGAGGGGTACCGGACAAGTACAAATTGGTTGATCAGGTGGCTGCTGGATTTGAATCATCAATTTGTTGGTGGTGTACAATCAATAAAAACGTAGACAGAATAAATTACATCCACTATAACGTTCAGAAATTGGGAAATTGGACAGAAGCTGGGTTCGAGGCGGTACATGGTCAACTAGCTGCAACGTCACTCATGACTTTCCAGAACAGAATAGCGGTTGACATGCTCTTGGCGGAAAAAGGAGGAGTGTGTGCAATGTTCGGTGAACGGTGCTGCACATTCATTCCTAATAACACTGCTGCTGATGGCAGTCTCACCAAAGCTATAGAGGGCCTTCGAACTCTAAATGGCAAAATGAAAGACCACTCAGGGGTAGATACCACGATGTGGGATACATGGATGGATGCGTTTGGAAAGTATAGAACTCTGGTATCCTCTGTGTTGGTCTCAATAGCAGTATTTGCTGCTGTCTTAACCTTATGTGGATGTTGTTGTATTCCCTGCATACGTTCATTGTTAAATCGTCTTATTACCACAGCCATCTCACCCATGGGAAACCAAATAGCACAAATGTATCCACTATTAGGTAAAACATCTGATGGTAATACCGATAGTGAGGATGATGATGCTGAAACAACGTACTATGGAGTACCTGACCTATTCCCTAACCCTGGAGATTATGAGTAAAGTAATCTCTCAGGAGACTCTCTGAGTGTAAGCATATTTGTGTTCATAAAAATTATCTTACAACTGAAAATCTTTTGAAGTGGTTGCCTAAGTAATATATGAATTTATCTCATATTTACTAACTAACCATGTATCCTGCTTTACAGTCCTATAATCATGCATACGGTTTGTCTTATGATAATAACCATGCATATAGTTTGTCCTGTGTTGAAGTTGTTTTGCAGGTAGTAGCTGCTGGAGGAGATCACAAGCTGTCACGATGCATAGAGCAGACTGGAACCAGCCTGTTCTACTTCTACATCATGGGATGAACATTTGACCAATGTATCATCAGGCACCCATCATATTGCTTTTGTTTGATTCTCAGTTCTTTAAGATAAGCAATGACTTGTAACTAAAGAATGCTTGGAATGCCTTGTGTGATAATAAAAAGAGACGAGACGGTGGAATATGCTCAGAGCGGGTTGGAGATTGTAACTGAGCATATCTCTGTCCGTTCTCCTCGCGAGTAAGAAATAACGCTCTTGTCTTTCTCTTCTTTGTGTCAGTATTAAATGTCTTAGGTGGTGTAAACCTGACATGAATAAACTGTTGATAATGGATTTGCTGAACAAACCTAATGTATGCAGGAAGAATTGAAAGTGTTGTTTTGCTTGGCATTTATGTTTAGCATTAATATCTGTTGATAGACCACAACGTTAATGATTATGTACATGATAAAAATAATTTTATAACCACAAATCTAACATGAGTCCACACACATAAATCAAACAACAGCTTTACCAAAATCACTATCCGAGGAGTCGGGAGCTTCCCCGCGTTGTCGGCAGGCTGGCGCTCCACAGGTGCCCTTGGCTCCACCGTCCATCTGACAGGCCTTGGCGATGGATGTGACCAGGTACTCATCATCTGTGTTCCTCCAGCCCCACCAGCTGATCTCAGGCTGGCTGCAACGGGCGATCACTGCCCCGTTCTTTTGGTGCCTGGAAGTGAAGGTCGCAGAGTCAGTGAGCACGAGAACACGAGGCAGGAGAACATTAGGTGTGTGTTTATGACGGTGTGTGTCGGTAAACCTGCCTGTAGACCACCACAGGGATCCTCTTCCAGGATCTGAAGGAAGCCACGCTCTCCAGCTCCTTGTCAGTGATCCATATCGGCACCAGAAGCTTCTGCGGGTAGCTGGAGCACAGCCTGTGGACAGGAAGGACAGGGAACATGACGTTACTGGAGGAGGATTAAACACAGTTTATAATGCTGCATTACACAGTCAGCCCATTCAGGATAACTGTGCAAGGAGCAAGATGAGAAAAACTAGATATAACGGCGCTTTGATGTGAAGCAAACACACATTCTCCGGTCTGAGACGAGTGTTCTGCTTTTCAGGGTCACTGCTGCATCACTAACTCTGAGCGCCAGCAGAGAGCAAATCACAACGTGCTGCTGCCGAACTCCATCTGTCTCCGGTCTCCTCCTCCTCCTCCTCCTCCTCTCTCATGATACTCTCTTCAATTTCTCTTCACCTGCTCACGGTCTGAGGAGGGAGGGGGAGACAGTGTGTGTGTGTGTGTGTGTGTGTGAGAGATGGAAAGTGAAACACTGTGCTGAGTCATGGGCCTCAGCAGGCTGCGGCTTGTTTAATTAGCCAGTTGTCCTGTGTGTCTGTCTCCCTCAGCAGGATGTGCTCTCTTGGGCCCTCCGAGCAGACTGACCTTTTTTTGTAGCATTTATCTGCCCAGACAGCAAAGGAGACGCAAGTCTGATACACAGGTACACACACAGGTACACACACACATACGCATGGTACACTGAATTAATTTCTGCTTGACTGAGTGCTACAATTTTATTTATTTGTGTGTGTGTGTGTGTGTTAGAGACTGGACCTGGTGAGGGTGTTGCTGCCGCGAGAGGTCGGATGAGACAAAGGCAAGTCCACACACTGACTCGAGTTGTTGGGGATATTTAAAGGAACAATCTGCTGCAAATCTATCTTTTGGGTATTAAATATTCATGAGCCTGAAAGAGGACTCAGGAAAAACTGTCGAGTCATTTATGGAGCATGGCAGCTGTAGTCAGCCTGGATTCACAGCAGTTACAATAGATACCAACGGTAAACCAGACTCACAGCAGATATGCATCAAAACGTCTGAAGAAACTTCAACGTCAAACTGAGGATTGTCTGAAACATACTGAGCGTATGGATTATTGACTGACTGTGTTTGTGACTCTGGGTGACCACTGGAACCTAATCTCACTGCTGTGAATCTACACCAAGGGTTTCACAGTCTGACACTGTGGGCTCCCCCTCAGACGAAACTGAGACAAGTGCCCTCCCCCCCCCATGCTCAATAGATGCAACATTAAAAAAGGATGTATTTAATGGATTTTGTCACTCCTGTTATTAGTCTTACTTCAATTTGAGGGATAATCATGCTCTACGTTTGAGAATTACAGGGCTCGATAATTTTGCCTATAATTGTTCATATTTTGTCAAATTAGCACCATTAAAAGTTTGCTGAATTAGCGCTTAACTGTTCCTTTTGCACTACTCTCATGGATACAAAGACAACTATCAGTGCTTTTATTTGATGCTGAAGAAAACTTAAACCTGATGAAGGATTTTCCTATGATTTCTAAGTGGATCTATTTGTGATGGACACTTGAGATGATGATATCCTGTGTCTGTGTGTTCAGGATTTATTTTTAAATTACTTTAATTTACTTGAAGTACTTTGATTGCCTTTCTGCTCAGGCAGCATCTTTGCCGCACATTTCTTCCTCTGACAAACTGATTTAAAGTCGTTACAGCTGTGACTCCGTGAGCGAGCCATGAACCTCTCAGAGTCACCTCTCAGGTGAACTTGTGTAATTTAAATCCAACACGACTGCTATCCCCCCACATGTGACTGTAATTCAGCACTAATTCAAAATCTGCATTTTCCCAACAGAGGTCTGACACACAGTGCTGGGATGTACCAACACACACACACACAAGCTGTTTCTCACAAAATCTGTACAGTTTGGCTCAAGGCCTACTCTCTGTCACAGCTCTATAAGCTTGTTGTCACTCAGTGACTTTCTAAATGACCATCATGACTCCTGACAGTTGGACTATTTTACAGCTATCTGCCAGGACAGATGTGTCATGTGTGACGTACTTGTAGTTGCAGTTTATGTCCGACACTCTCCAGATGTTCTGTGTGTCGAAGCCCATCCTCTTCACTTCCATTTCCATTCTCTGACGCACGTGATCACCTGCGCGCACACACACACACACACACACACACACACACACACACACACACACACACACACACACACACACACACACACACACACACAGCACGGGGGGAAGAAATCATTTTAGCACAGTACACAATCCCGGAGGCGCAACTGTTCCTAAACTTTAGTTTCATGTTCAGTAATGACTGTTGTGTGTGTGGGACCTGGGCGACAGAGATGAACGTGCTGGTCCTCATCGTCAGCGCTGCCTCCCAGACACCAGGCATGATAGGCCAGGGCGAACAGGTCCTCCAGCCGGGACGGGTGAGCTATGGCCCGGTTCAGACGCTTCACCCACTCCTGGCACTGCTTGAACGTTGCAAAGTGGCATCTGTGGTGAACCCAGTGTGAAGATTAGAAAGATTAGTGAGGTCCAGCAACAAATTATCTCCTTTACAACTTCATGCACTTGTGTTTGGGAGAAAAAAAAAAAAAAAACTTTCTTCAGATGTTCGGTGATTTTCCAGCCACAACAACAATGTGGCTGCTTAATGGTGAGGAACCAAAACACCGCTGGCACAGCTGCTGCCGAGTCTGAAGCCTCTCAGCAGCAGATGAGAATTTCAAAGGTCTCTGTCTTTTTCTCTTGAACTATATTTTTTAAGTTGAAGTTATTTTCAATCATTTTATAACTGTTAGAGTTATAATGGCTATTTTCACACCTTAGCTGTACATGTATTGATTAGCAGTTAGTTGTGGCAGTGTGTGATATAAATTGCCTCTTTAAGACCAGACATAATTGGACTATTGTATTATTCATTCAAATGAGATCCAGAGCGCCGCGCTGCGTTCACTCTGATTAACGACAGCATGAATCTGTCTGCGGGGTTGATACGGTGTGAGGGCGAGCTGCTCTCCTTACCTGACTACCTTGGAGTCTTTGCAGATGATGTGCAGCTGGAACATATCTCTGCTCTCCACACTCTCTATCAGCCTGAGAGGCACCTGCAGGGGGAGACACAGAGCTTGTGTGATCAGCCTGATGGCCCACTGTCAAGAGCAGACAGCACATCTGCAAAGAGGTTACCACCCTCCGGCCTAGTACAGACTGAATCCAGGCTACACAGCACACATAGTACGAATTTAACCTCGCTGTGGAGGAGAATACGGCCTCTGCAGTATTTTAACTTGTGTGTCTAGACTTCTGTTGAGACGCCAAGCAACAGCTATAAACCTGGAGTTGTTCACAGGATTGTCTATTCTGCTTTCTAAGCTTTTAAGTGATACTGTGTGGACTGAGGTGTTAATGAAGCCACTGCCAAGATTCACAAAATCACCCATGCAATTTCACTCTTGGACAAACCCTTAAGCAACAAGGTGCAGATGTTCTCTGAATGGGAAAAGAACAACTATTTCAAGTCATATCACAGAAAATAACACCTGTTTTTTTTTTTTTTTTAAAGTCTCAAGGTCAGTCAACACACCACTACAATCGTTTAGCAGCTTTCACAGAAAATTATTATAATAAATCCAGTGTCACCACTCAGTTGAATGTAAATTACAATTTGGCCTCAGAGCACTGTAATCGTGCAGAGTGGAGAAGAGCTGAATGATTAAGCTGTCTAGACTGTGGCAGAGGGCGGTGTTTTATCATATGGTACTCACAGATATCTCATTGTCCACACCTGGGTAGGTCTAAAACACAGTGACACCATGGAACACACACAGAGAGAGAGAGAGAGAGAGAGAGAAGGAGGGAGGGAAGACAAAAGACAGGAGGAGGAAATGGAAAAGACTTTTAAACCAAAAAAATTCAGGAGACAAAAGGGAAATGATGAGTTAAAAAGGAAAGAAAAACATCAAAGAGGATGAAAGATAACTGAGTGGATCACGCAGTGCGCTACTTGCAGCACATGACCAAGCCAAATGGAAATCATGGAGAGAAAGACAAACATGGACGGGAGCAAAGGGCAAGAAAACAGCTTAGAAGTAGGGGGGTGAGTTGAGAAGGGGGTGGGGTGGGGGGTGTGGGTGAGAGGTTGTGGCCTGTTGGCATTCATACAGAGTTCATTCTGTGCTGCTGGGGTCAAGGCAGGACTCTGCCCAGTAGGAAACCAGTTCGATAGGGACTCGTAGCTGCTGACGTTTGAACGCATTAATCCGACTCCCCTGCGATAAAGTAAGTCAAGGTTAGAGAGGCGTCCCGAACGTCCCGCTGATCTGCCCTCTCCCCCTCCTCCTTTTCAAATCCCTGTCATCTTTTCCAACAGGGATTCAGCTTCTGGAATAAATGACAGGGATTTGGGATGAAGGAGGAATTTCACTGCCAGTGGATGCAAACAATTGGCCTGTTTGTGTTTGAGCAAGGCCTGACGTCAGCAGGAGCGAGCTGGTGGACATCAGTGCCAGCGGGGGCCGAGCCTTTGGAGCCTAGATGTCAGATCAAACCTCTCCTGCCTGAAGATCAGAGGGCCCGCCACGCCGGTGGTACAAACCTGGTACATACAACTTCACGCCAACTTCGCTGGGATATGACTAAAACCACTTTACGGGCACCTCGTGTAAAATACTCGCAGGTTTATTTGCCTTGTTAGCACAATTATATGTTCATAAAATGTATATGGGGGAAAAGGGAAAAAAGCTCATGAGCGTCCAAATGAAAATTTACAACCTCTTCTCTCCTGCTATTGGCTTTCTGTAGTGGCGTGGCATGGCAGCAGTAGTGACACTCGTGCCATCTGGACCAAATTGAAAATTTTGCGGTTCTTCTGTGTGTTTTTTGTCTGTGACGTGCACTCACGTTGATGACAGAGTCCTTGAACTTGATGTGGAGCCTGTAGTTAGAAATGGCAATGATGGCTTCATCGGCACAGCCAAGATATTCCACCCCTTCCCCCTGAAGAACTGGGAATGGCACCTGTAGGGACACAAACAACAAAATGTTTTAGTCTGCGCTGCAAAAACATGACACCAGCACCTGTTTACAGTCGGGCTTCATTATGTCTGCTGTGCGGATAATCATAACATCCACAGTCTATTTTTAAAGCTGTGCTCTGTGTTGTCCACGCTGGTTCTCATTATTAAAGATATAAATACAAAACTCCGCAATCATGCTCGTAGCTCCGTCTGGCTGTACTCGGGCACAGAGGTACAGTCACAGGACATGAATGTCTGCACCACATTTGCACATTTCATGACAATCCATCCAAAAGCTGTTGAGGCTTTTTACTCAGATCCCAAATGTCAACCTCATTGTGGTGTGAGGTCACAGGTCAGAGTAGACGTTGGCATATCACACTTGATACGGAAAAACTTTGAGCTACTAGTCGGAGCATCAAAAAAAAAAAAAGGCTCCATAAACGTCTGAAAAAATAAAATATCAAATAGTTGTTGATATATATCAACATTGACCAGTGGTAGACATTGCTATCCCTTTAGCCACACTGCTAGCATCGCTAAAATCATTCTAACTAGTCAACAGTAAACTTTGACTTTACTTCTTTAATTAGATCATTTCTGATTTTGAATAACTTTGTTATTTAATAGTGCACTTTATTCAGATGAGGATCAGTACAGCTGCTTTGCACTAAGACAAAATTTAACACTGATCCATTTTTGAACTTTTGTAGAACCACTCTAGTGTCGTTTATTAAAACTTAAATCAAACTGGCAACAGCATTAAAATACGCAGTGCTAAACAAAACCAACTGCCCACTGGAAGCTAAACTCGCACTGACTGAGAAAAAGGGAGATGAGAAACTCTGCATGTGTTACTGTCCAATTAGTTCATAGTAGTTTTACAGAAGGACCTTTGTGAGTGCAGAGGGCTTGTTGGTGAGGCTGAGTGAGCAGGCAGACAAGAGGCAGGACTGGGAGGGAGGCTGTCTCCACACTGCTGACGGTACAGTGAGGGAACCCAAACTGTCCATTAACGTTCTTACTTGGACCCATTTTATTACAGACACAGCCAAGGCCGGGCTTTGGCTGCAACGAGACCCCTACATTAAGATAATTGGTTCCCAACAGAGGTTAAAAGAACACATTTTTCAATTCTTTCTGAGGCAGGGCATCAGCTTTAAAAGCCGACCACGTGGAAGAGACGCACAGCTACATTTGCCAGCATCTAAGTGATTTCATATAAAAATGGAGACGTACAACCGATTTCACAGCGGCCGATTTCTCACTGACAACTCTGAGTTATTGTACTGATGACTTTTCTTTTTCAATCACCTTGCATAAAACACTCCTCCTGGCCGATGTGAAGCAGTAAAGCCTGTTGGGATATTATTACTCGGACATCACCGTCTCCCATCTGACAAAATGAGGATTGTGTTATGCTCATGCATTCTTCACTTGCATGACCTCCTCACACTTCAGTTTTTCTTAGTGTTCTTTCTCAGTGTTCTTCTGCGTGTGCTGCTGTTACTGCTGGCTGCTAAAACATAATCATAATCATTGGGGAACATGAATAACGACCCGGCTCTGGTTGTGTAGTTGCTGGGAGTGAGGACAACAGTGTTGCTTAGAGACAACATTACCTCATCCTGCATTAGCATGCAATGCTGAGTCACGCAGAGGAGCACCCACTGGTGCATGTTAAAAGAGGACATGCAGCCAGGCAGATGGGGGATTATGGTGAGATGTCAGCAAATCAGGCTCACTTGAAACAACATTAGCCCACATGGTTAAAAGCACAGCCTTTATTAAAGCAGGGCCCACGAGCTGGATGTGACTGACAGATAAATACAGGTCAACATCTAAGAAGAGATAAAACATAAAGAATCTAAAATAAAACAAAACTATTCTTGTCTTTTTAAAAGGAATATTAATGATTGGCAAAAGGTCAAAAGCTGTCAGCGCATCCGAGTGTCGATGACTCTTGGTCCAGAGAGCTTATGTTAAAAAAAAAGAAAAAAAACCCTGACATGTACCGCTGCACCTGCTGTTGCTCATCTCTAACTGAAAATGTGTGCGTGAGCCCGGACAGGAGGCATGATGAGGCGAAAGAGTACAGCTTAAGCTGGGAAATGGAGCACATAGTATCTGCACTCAGACACCATCAGAGCCAAATATAGGCAGCAGTCCCCTTGGCACCCCGCACTACGACTTCTAAAAAGTGGAATATTTAAAATGCGACGGCTGTAACTCAACTTTAAAGTGACTGGCACAAAAACAGAGAACTGACGCTGTTGATAGTGACAGAAAAAGCTGTAGATTTAGTTTTATAGTAGAAAAACTGAGAAAAAAGGGAAAAGCTTAATCAAAAGCATTTTTGCATTTGTCATGAGACAGGGAACGTAGCCAGTTTGCATTGAGCACTACTGCCTGAACAGCAGCAGAAGTGACAACGTGCAACGACTGAGTCTGTGCGCTGCTCTGCTGTGGAACAGACCAACATGTCCTGCTGAGAGTGCCATAGCTAACGTGCTGCACAGACCGGGAGCTGCATTAAACAAGCTGTGCTCCAAAAGTGGGTGCATGAGTCACCGGCAGCGAATGCAGCAGAAGATACTGTGTCACGTTTCCTCTATGAGGCCTTCAGCGGCAGAATTATAAAAAAAGGAGGGAGGGAGGGAGGGGAAAAGAGAGAGGAAGAGAGAGAGAGGGAGCGCTGAAAGACCCATGAATAACACTCTCTGACTTGTGAGTCGTGACTTCCGCTTCAAGCAGCCTGTCTGTGAGGACATGCACGTGTGCAAATGCACACTCAGAACTCAAAGCATGCACCGCGGCTCTCACGCACACAAGAGGAAAAGCAGCAGGGTATTGAATATGGTGGGGAATGCCTGTAATTTGCCTGCAGGAACACTGTGTTAAGAGACATCAGCTGTCAGTGAAACTATGGGAGTGCACAAAGAAAAACACAAAAGCAGAGACACAATGAGTGACTGCATGTGTATGTGTGTGTGTGTGTGTGTGTGTGTGTGTGTGTGTGTGTCAATGGAGGGGGAGGGGAAGTAAAAGACTGCAGAAATAGAAAATGTTGCAAGGTGACTAAAATGAGAATAATTACAAAGTGTAATTATAAGTGCCCTCCGGTTCCTCAGCTTAAGATTCAGCCTCAAAACTTTCCATTCTTCTCACACTGCTTCTCAGGAATTAAAGGAACAGAGAGTCTTTTTGAAAACACACGATAATAATAACAATTATAACAATATTAATAATGAACACTTTTGAACAGGTTGATAGCCCCTGCAGTTCACTGCAGCCCGAGTGGAAAACGTGCTCCACTTGAAAACCACAAAAAAAGAGAAACAACAGATAGTGACCCCAGGCTGAGCAAATCCCTCCTCCCTCCACTTTTCCTTTGTCTAGTTCTCCAGACACATGATGCTCGGCTCCATTAACCATCAGACAGCCACAGAGCACAGACCCAACACCATGGAGGGCACAGCGCAAGTTGCCCATCACAATTTTGCTACTGGCATCTTCACTGTGGAAGAGACTTACAAATCCTTCTCACTTCAATGACTTAAATGCTTTTTATCTTCCCCGTCCTTCATCTGCTACAGTGACTTCTGCTTATTTCAGTGGAACAACGTGGGATAATGTATTCCTCTATAGTTCTCAAACCTCCAAAGTAATTTTTTTGTTGTTGTACTTAACCAAGTTGGTCTTGAAGGCACTGATAAATTGTGCAATTTTATAGGTCGATAACATGTAAATAATGACAATAAAATAGGGGTTTCAACCTGATGCAGAGCCAGTAATAGTGTTGTATGGGTGGTAGCGTCTACGGTCAGCCAGTGCAGTTTGATGTTGGAAGGACATGTGGATTTACGTACACATATCAAGCATATTACATTTTATTTATGTAATAGTGCAGATGTATTTTACACATAATCTGATCTTTGTGTTTTTTATTTCCTTGGTTTAAAAAGCAAAGAAATGTCACACTCTGGTCAACCAGAGAACACTGTAAACACAGTCTAAATATCTGAGGCTGTTCACTCATGTGGCTTTTTTTTCCTGTCAGTGTGAGAGCCACCCATGTAAAAACCCTTTGCTCCTCCAGTCCTTTCATACCGTACATACACACAAGCTTTTTAAACATTTTCAACCTCCTGCTTTCAAAACTTTTCCTCTGCTCTTGTTAAGGCGTTGCATCTGAATGTAGGAGACTAATTCTGAATCTATGTGTTTCTTTTAGAAGTATGAAGGTCTTATCTGTACCGAGCGTGGGCAGTGGCTGCATTCAAATGCAAATATTTTGTTATCCACCAGTTTAGCTAATTAACTTTTTCCCCATGTTGAACACCGATAAGGTAAAACATGGCAGAGCAATGACAAAAATGTTCTCCTTTACTCCAGTGTCATCATCTCCTTCAGCGTCTGGCCTCAGGCCTGCAGAGTTGTGACTCTTGCAGTAATATCTTGGCAGTCACGAGACGCCACTCCCCATACCACCAAGCTACGTCAGGGTGTTTCAGAGGAACCAGGGCTTCGACATGAGGTCACATCTGAAAGTTGTCTGCCTCTCAGACATGGAGCTTGGTGTCAGAACAGATGGAGGTGCGGTATAGAGCTGTAGTTTTCAAGGGTTGATGAAGACCGTTCATCTCACCTGAAGGCTTTCATCCTCCTTCACCAGCTCCTTCTGGGGGAACAGGTCCTTGGCCTTGATGTACTCCAGACTGGGAGGCCCCTCTTCACCCTGTCACACACAGACACAACGCAGAGGTCGTCAGATAAATACTTCTGTCATATTGAGCTAATACAGTGCAATGATGGCAGTGTCAGACCACAAGGAAGTACACTGACAAGGCCAAAAAAAAAATTCAGTAAAATCAGACACGGGAGTTCATGTTCTGTGTTTTCGTACTGAGCGTTCATCAGTGTGGTAAGATACATGCCAGGTGGAATTTCACAATCCCCACCAGCCGACTCACAGACATCACGTAGCAGATTAAATATTGACTACTAGAGATCCAAAATTCCTTTTTAATAGGGGGCACACGACCTTGTGTTAGGTCACTGAGGCAATCTATTTGAAATGTTTACCAATTGATCCTAACCAGCCTATTCCCCGATTGATTAATAATAATAATGCTGTAGGAAGAATCCGACTTTGACGTATTTATATTGTTTGCTTTGGCACTCTGCCAGTAGTTATTGCATATGCAAATGATAGACAGAAGTGGGCAGCAGACACCAAAACCCTGCAGACTTTGTGACTGGGTGTTACAGTCTTGAGCAAATAAAGATACTGGGACTTAGTAAAGTATTTGACAGACGTGACCAGTTTTTCATGAGGCACTGTCATTAATGTCTAGAGAGATTTTTAATATCCAATAACCAAATACAAACTTAATTTAATGTGGCATTTCTTATGGCTGCTGATTAATGAATGCAAATGGAGCCTTATCAAGTGCGCACCTGTTATAACGGAGGGTTGGCTAAAATTAGACCGCAACACCTCGAGAAGCAGCAGAGAGAAGAATGAGAGAGGAACAAAGAGGGCAGTCAACCCTGTCCTTCAGCTTCTGTGCCTCTGTCCTCTGAAGTATGACCTGATGTAAGTGTTTGCTCAATCACTGGAGAGAGAGAGGGGTAAAAACTAATCAAAGGATCAAAGTGGAGGACATGCCCACGCCCTTTAAAATCCGCCGCATTTAAATGTATATCGGTATCCAGATTTTGAGTGTCATCCTTGTTTTGTATACGAGATGTGATTTATAAATTGAACACTGTATATATATATGATATGTGACTAACATTATCTAGATTTCTGATCGTCTGCTGTGACATGTGCAGGCATGTCCTTCACCCCACATCCAGCCCGTCTCTGTCATTTCTGCTGCAACTGAGTCACCTCAGCGGTTGGGGACAAACCCAGTTTGGTTTCTGGCGGCCTGAAAGTGGCTACCTTTACTGCTCTGCTGGATTTGGTGTCTCCATCCGAGTATGACCGTATATCGATGCTGTTTCTTAATGAAAACAGATATGGAGCCCCCGAAGGGGCAACAGAAGGAGGCAGAATGCATTCATCTGTGGTTTATTTCAGTGGACCACGTCCACACACTCAGGCTGGTCTCCAGGACAAAGGACACAGCAAAATGTCACATATTTTAGTGGGAAACTCGCTGATGTCTGACCAAGCAGACCTCCCGCCATGTTTACAGTCATTACATCTGTCAACCAAAGGTCCAAGCTGGTGATTAAACCACAGAATAAGCATACCACCCATTGGGTTGACTGGTAACAGATGGAGACAGTGTCCCTACAGTGACAACCCTTCTCCTACAAGCAACTGACATGTCACTAGCATGGGGATCATAAGAATATGACAGCCAAAGCATCATTTATCAGCTTCAGTGACTTTGAAGTTTTGACAGAGGCTCGATCTACAGTGCACATCTATAGGCTCAGAAATAGAGAAAAAGCTTACTGCTGACATGACATATGCACCTTTGAATGTGAAGGAAGAGTACTGTTAGCTATTCAGAAAGCAGCATCAACAACTACTAATTACAATTTGTTGGAAATTTACCAATTTCAAACAATAAAATGTTTAAAAATGTATGAGTTCAAACTATTTTGATAAAATAAATAAAAGTAAACTCAGCATCTTTGCGTATTTTGGAAGGTTGGTCGGACAAAACGAGGAGTAGGAAGATGCTGCCGCAAAATATAAAAAGGACATTTTACAGGCAAAACAATCAATAGTGAAAATAATTAGCAGCTTAATAGATAATGAAAATAATCATTAGCTATAGCCCTAAATCGAAGTATAGCAAGGACACAGTACAGGTCCAGATCTCAGTGTCAATTGGTTGGAGAACTGTTCGCTGCTGCCTTTGTATTGATGGATTATTATAGGTATGGCAAGTGTGTGTGTGTGGGAGAGATTAACACAATAAATCACCACAGGCTACCTGCTACTGCTACACCATAAACTGTTACACCGCTGAGTGTTCAACTGTTTCTCACTGTAAAATATTGCATTTAAAAGTCAAACAGTGGTGCAAGAAAATCATCATTAACATGCCTCAACTTCAGACTAGCAAACTTGTCTGAACTCCTCCAACTCCCTCTGCAATGCAACGCCACTAATCTCTTGACCTCTGACCTGAGTCTGCCTTCGACATCAGACTGACGAGGCAGCTGCGCGTCATCAATTTGACTTATTTTCACCTGAGAATGGGCGGACAGTGACAGTGGCCATCAGTCAGAGGTACCCTGCGAGGGCTGGGTGATTACAGGTTGATCTAACACACTGTTGCCGGGCAGTCTGAAGCGCCAGCCTGCCATCCAGGCACAGACCCGCTGGCCTTCTCTGAGGGAATAAAGTTTACCGTGGCGTGTCAGACAGCTGCCGTAAATTACTTGAGAAACTATCGTCATAGAGTCTCCCACTCAGAAACTCACTGCCAGTCACTAGAGAGGAACATTAACTCAATATGTACAAACACACACGTCTCCATGACTTCAGAAGACATTACACTGACTTTCACTAATTAATTAATTTCCTGCTACTTGCCTAACACTCAGCTTTAGCTGAACCTAAACTTACACTAAGCTTAACACTTGAATTTAATGGGGCCTTGCCTTTTTCCCCATAAGCAAGACAATCCCCATGTATAAACAGATTTAGGTCCCCACAACATGGGTAATACCGGAACGACACACACACACGTCAATAATCCATCCACTCCCTTGTTCCAATACATCTTCTGCTGCACTACCTGGTAGATCCTTGGCACCATTTACTCAGTTCTCTCATGGAGCAGTCCTGACGTTGCACTCCTGGGACGCCTGCTAGAACACAGTGTACTTTCAAGGCAAAAAAAAAAAATAGCTGACTAAAAGTTGTGTAGATGTCGTACTGCCCCGTGAATCCAAGACACAGTCTATGAACACAGGCTGGCGTATACGGATGCGTTGTTGGTGATAAACATGAAACATCAGAAAGAAGAGACTCCCGGTTGTTCACCTGACAAGTTTTTGTGGCAGCTTCAACAGACAAAAGGACAGAAAATGTCAAGTAAAGTAAAACATAGGCTGAGCTGCATTACAGCACAGACATCGGTATAGCAGCGTTAGGAGGAAGATTTTCATAAGTCCCTCCTCACGGCAGATAACACTTAAACAAGACAGGGCTTAAAACTCTGTCATTACATTGGCAAACAAACGCAGGCAGGGAGGCACTTCTGTCTTCTGATTTCTGGTCCATTGCATGGTGTCCAGACAATCAGCTTACAGAAGATTAAAGGAAAAGGGAAATGCTCTCACTTCCTACCGACTCACAAAGATGGAGCACAGCTTGTCCTGTGCCCAACACGTTTTTGCTTTGTCACTGCTGTGAGCCTGCACACCCTCCCCCACCTTTGTCCAACGAGCAATCAAAAAGCTGGAGCTGACAGGCATGCGCACACACACACACACACACGTACACACACACACATACGCCTCCGCACATCTATCAAATATAAATGTCAGGGTTGATAGCACATGCAATGTCTTGATAACATGTATTGCCATATCAGCTAGCACAGCTCCAGTGTAGCTGATTAAAACGTGTGTATGTGGTGTAAAAACATGCAGGGTTCATTTTTACTACACTGAAATAAAGTTGTAATTGTCTGATGAAAACACGTTTGAGTGACTGTTTCCAGGGAAAACTATCTCCAGGGATTTCTGCACGTGTGTGAATGGAGAAATGAACAAAACTGACAGCATGAAGGTGGAATAGGTAGAGAAAAAGACAGTGGCACTGTCTTCATGAATAAGTGTCTGGTTGCCATGGATACAACAACCTCTTTTTAGAGCCCGAGTCGCTTTCTCTCTGAAGCTTTGGGAAACAATTTGCTGTCCTTACTCACCAGATTATTTACTTAATCTGACCGAGGTTTTGTCCTAGAGATGTGCAGATTAGAGAATCGCTACATGATGCAAAGGTGACCTCCTCAATATGTGGGCTACATGCACTTATTTACTGTTTTGGACATATTAAATGAGGCAGGCACAGGTAAGGACATTGTTTAAATTGCAGAGATTGACCCAAATGCGCTGCCACAGAGGAGGGAAAGGACAAGGGCGGATGGAAACACAGGAAGCAAGGACAGGGGGGGAATGAAAATCACCAAATACGAGCTGAAAACAACCAAAACAAAAGATATTCTCTGCTGAGAGTCCGGTTAGGACTAGGCATCAGTCAAGATCAAGGATGGCAGAGTATGACGAATCTCTTTTAATGCATTTCTTTCTCCCTGCCCTCACTCCGACTTAATATTTCATAGACCACCATGTTCTAAATGATCAGTCCCATTTTAGGCTCATAACAGAGCTGCGCTCCGACAGCTGAGGGAATGAGGCAGAGCCAGGGTTTTCTATAATAAGCAGAAGTTATCTGAAACATATATAAAGTTGGAGAGTCAGAGTCAGAACAGGTCTTTCTATGTAGAGATATTTAAAGTGCTCATTCCTCGGCGATGTAACGAACAGGTGACAATATAGGTCTTCTCCAAACATTAGGATGGAAGGAAAATAGACAGCAAAGAGAGATTCGTGTGGGAACAGACAAAGACTTTGGGCTGTTGATTCTGAGAAAACAGCAGAAAGTGTCAGCTAAGCATCACTTAACCCTTTGAATACTCTTCTTCTGAGTAAAAAAATCCAACCTGCTCTGCCTCATTTCACTGACTCCAGTCCGCTGTCAGGACGCTGTGGTCATGACAGCTTCCTTAGCATCACAACACACTGACTGTCACCTGCTGTGTACATGTTTTATGGCTGTCACCGCCTTGGTGTCATGCAGTGTGGTGAGGCCCAACACCAGACTCTTCACAGGTACCAACGAGGGTGCAACAAGGTAAACGACCTGAAGCAAATCCCCAAAAAGCTTTTGGCTGTACTTATACTTTTGATTCGTTTAGCTGGTGGGTATAATAGAATCTGAGTCATAGAAAAAATCTTAACCAATTCAATTAGTGCTTTTTATGGCTCCATTTAGCGCAGACAACATATCACAGAGGCAGATAAACATGATATATTGGAACAGTAACACAAGATGTTTTTTCCGCAGCTGAATCACAACAATAGCGCCGGTGATGAAAACTTGGCACAGTCCTGCAGCCGCCTCTTCCACATGAGGAGACTGACAGAGCTGTGATCCACTGAAGTAAGAGAGGAACCTGGACACTAAATTATACAGACACTGACGCAGAAGAAGAACTGCTGACTCAGCTGCACTACAGACATATTAAAGAGAGATCATAAATTGTGTAGCGCCTGGTCACAACGTCAATGTCTGCTCACAGAGAAAAGAAAAAGCAGCTGCAGCACTCTTCCTGATCCACCAGATAACTTCACAATGCTTTCTCTGGAAGAGCTAGTGATGGAAATTAGATTAAAGCTTTCTCAATAATAGATGTTGAAAATGTTAACATCATTCAATATCGTCTATACATAGTAGGTCTAACTCAGTGCCTGTTGCACAAGACATTAACTCTTTAAGGTTTAGCTTATGATGATTTCTATTTAGCAGCCCTGCTGCTATTGTCTGATCATTGTTAGTCATGTTAGCAACATGGCTCTGTGGACGGCAATGGCTGTGTGTTGGTCTGTCCATCTCTTTGGTTCAAACTGAAACATCTCAACAACAACTTACAGCCATGAAACACTGTGTCAAACATCCTGAATCATATTTACTTTGATGATCAGCTGATACTCAAAATTGAAATGTGTCCATTACTTTTGGTTTATAAATAAATACTTTTCCCTCAGCCTCAGCTGTACCTTGTGTTTAGTGATAATTAGCAAATGTTAACATGCTAACACAATAAGCTAAGAGACTGAACATGGTAAACACTATACCTGCTAAACATCAGCATGTTAGCATTGTTACAGTGAGCTTGGACATTAGCATTTAGCACATTTAGCAGCACAGCCACTAGCAGAGCTGTACATTCATCATCTTGTTATGAAATACATTTCATTACTTATGTCTATTTTATCTATTATTACCCAGTGTCAAACATTTTGTAACCAGTGAGTATTTATTTCAACCTAATGACATATGATTTAGATGGGTGTTTTGTACCACTGACACAGTTATCAGATACTAGTTTTGTCAGTGACAGAATTACTGCAAATCAAATATATGAAGGAGGCTATGGTGTTTTTACCAAGTTTGGAAAGGGTATATTATATTTGTTGGACCAATGATATGGGATGGCAGACAGGTGAATGTGAGAGAATTTACTGTTTGGTTGAAAGAAACACTAGCTGAAAGTTAGCGATTAATGGGCCCAGACAGAGGACCGTGAACATCACTGAAAGGTCGGAAGTTAATTTGTGAACCATTAGATAATTTATGCCCCGAGATGTGAGGCTGAGACCATCCTGTCTTATTCCTAGTCTGTCAACCTTTTCATCATTCTGTGTCCAGACCAAACTGAGAAGAACTCCTCCTCCTCTACATCAGTCATCCTTTCATACCCCTGACAGTATACACCCCAATACCATGACTACTGCACAATGCAGGTTCTCCACTGCAGTGAACACACTACACTGCTCTCAGGCGGTGAGTGCACAATGTGCTCACTCTCAGCAGCACACGGTTTACACACCTTACTCCTGACCCCCCCTCCTCTCCTCCCTGCCAATCAACGCACTGGCAGCTCAGAGCCCTCCATCCCACAGAGTTAAGTAATGACAGCAATAAAAGCTTTTCATCACCACACGCATGAGAAGGCACTGAGGTAATTCAATTATTTGTATGTGGAATCAGTGCCGGTTACTTAATAACTGCAGCGCTCACGTGTGGTGACCAACCCCCCATCCCCCACTGATTGCCAGGCAGGCACACACAAACACACACACACACACACGGCGAGGTCGGTAGGGGAGGGCTTTGATACACACCCATCACAAACAAAAATGAAGGCCAAAATAAAAGCCTGTTGACTTACAAAGCAGTTGAGCATGGAGCAGGACACCCTTCCTGCGAGGCTCATGTCGAGGAGAGGCAGGGCTGTGCCAGGATGACACACAGCCTATGGAGCAGCAGCACGACCAGAGCACGAGGAGCCGGCATAACCATTCTTCTCCCAGCCGGAGCCTCTCCACCCCTCATCCACTCCGAACCCCTCTGCCTGCCACCCCTCTCCCCCTCCACCTTCTGCACGTTCCCCCCCTTCTCAAGAGGTGCTACGGGACAACGCGCCAGTAGTCACAAGCTCTCATTCGGGAACCCACCCCAACCCCAACCCCCCCACCCCCCACCCCAAACCGCTCCCAGCGAGAGGAGAGAGAGAGAGAGAGAGAGAGCACGCTGGCGTCTGAAGACAGCCCCTGTTGCACTGCTGGCAGAAGGATAGTCCAAGAGCAGCGGTCCACCCGATCAGCTGAGTTATGAGTGAGGGGAAAGCGGTGAAAGTGATGAAATGACTGCAGATGTGCCTTCTCAACTGTAGCGAGTGGATGGGGGGGAAACTGCGAGAAGAGAAAGCAGGAGAGAAAGGAAGATAGAGGGAACTGCCTGATGCTAAGCTCCTCCCTCTGCATGCGCATCTACCTCCCTCTCTCACATTCACATGCTCGCACACATTTCTCCCCCCGTCTCCCTCTCATCCCTTCCTCCACCCTTGTTCACCCTTCACCGACATCTCCTCATAAATATGCCTCTCCCTCAGCAATGAGGCGGTAAAGCCTGGAGTGTACCGCCAGCAACCAGAAGATGCTCCGACCGCCATGCAGCGCACCACCTGACATCAACTGCAGCACACCGTAGCGATTGCCCAAGCACACACCGTCAGCTCGTGGCTGTGTGCACAGGCTACGCTGAACACAAAAAACACAACCTCACACACACACAGACGGAGAGCAGAGACACACTCCATCCAGCGGTTGGACAGTATCCCGTCACAAAACCGTTGCTTTGGCAGCAACTGATCTAGTGCAGGAGGAAAATACGTGGCAGAGGACAGAGGAGGGAGGGTGTTGAGCAGAGTGAGTCTATGCGGAGATCTCTGGTGACACAGCATTCTACAGACACAAAACTCTTCCTCTCCCCCCTGTCTCTACGTGTCTTCTTGGCACTGTCCTACACAAGTGCAGTACATCTTTGCACCTAGCATGGGCTGGTCGCAGCACCTTCCTGTGCCTGAAATCAGGGAAGGTCACGGGATGTATGTGGTGTGTACAGTGTCCCATATGCTCCACACGGCCCTTCCCCCTCTCTTGCCCCAATCTCCTCCATGGTAGAGTCGTGACAGCCACTCGCCTTCAACAGTATGACCCCACATTACATAACACGTATAACGGCGTAGCATAGGCTGGATACAGACGCCGCACTATTACAATGGGATTAATTTTACAGGGGTTGGTCCCATAAAGTAATTTCAACATGGTCACATTTTAACGAGATGCATTTTCATGGTGTGGTGTGGGAGGGTTCGTAAATGTAATCCAGGTAAATAAACAACCCAATTCTTCCCTTCTAAATTTCCATTTTACAACTCTCTCTCAAACAGACACACTTCAACGGCTTTGTATAAACCTGCGGTTACTCATACTTCTTCATGACTGCCAGGGAGTGTACAATGTCATCTCTGTCTGTAGAGGTGAACTGATATGTAGGTATTTGCACACATCTACCTATAGTTCATACTGTACTGTGCCTTCCTCTGTAATGCGCAAAATGTCCAGAATAATGTGTAAAATAACAAATGACTACAACTAATGTTATCTCTATTATAGCGCCTTCTTTATATCTATACAGAGGGACATTTCTCTGGAAGCTAAGATAAAACCACCTTCTTTTATAGTACGTGCAGACCAACAAAAATTAAATGAATGAATGGATTTACAGACAAGTCATGTTTTCTGCTGATAGTTAATAAATACAGAACAACTACCGGACACAGTAAAGTAAGAATACATTTTCCAAATCACATATCACGAGGGTCTAGATCACAGCGAGACATTTCAGCATGTCATTCAACCTCACTGCTTCAGCACATTGTCCCTGCGTATCCAGCAGCACAATATCTGCTCTACTCTTCAATTATCGTAAATGAAAAGAAAAAACTACTTGTGACTACATATGTTTTTAATGATAGTAATCTGGCAGTTTAGTTTTCAAGTTAGATGTACAACTGTCCAGTTTTAAAATCAGATGATTTTATAGCATTCATTTATGTACAAACATCTAATTAAATTGTCTTTTGAACACAAAAACAATGCCTATTACCGATTCTCTTGTGTCACACACTCTGAATGTCTGTATATTAGAGCAGAGATCCTTATGCTGCAGGAGGCATGATGCATTACACTCGTGCTGTGTGACTTTGATCTCATCAGATAAATGGACTGCTGCTATAAAATGCACTTCCACAAATCAGGCAGAAGCGTACTGAGAATCATTTATATCACATGATAAACCCGTGACTCCTTTCATTTATTTTCCTCCAGCGAAATAAAGAAGTGAAATAAAGCATTATGAATTACATCGAAGCTCAGTTTGTCAGTGCAGAAATGCTTTAGTGAGCCATCATGGTGAGATGGTAGAAGCTACACCAGCTTGTGTTGTGTTGTTGAGCACCTCTGTCTGAAGCGTTCATTTATTTGAGAAAATCTCCAGCAGACTTTTGAACCCTTTATTCAGACTTTCAGTATAACCTCAGGAGGTAGACCATTCAAAATGATTTCTTTTCAGATTGAACATAAATTTGTGTGAATTACACATATACATATATCTGCTTTGACATTTTACTTCGGTGTAAACCTGTATATGCAATTTGGAGATTTCAAACAATAAACTTTGAATTAAGTGCACAGCTCAGGCTGTCAAATCATTTTCCAAACATTGGGCTTTAAATTCCCCCTTTCTGTCTGAACAGCCCCGCCCGGAACCAGCCACAAAAGTGAGCACCAGATTTGGCCTCCTGTGTCTCACATTTTATTTTAGGAAAGGAGGGCAGCCAGTCACCAATGCAGAGTGTCAGCCTGCAAGTTAACACACAACTATAGAAGGAGGATATAAATAAGATGAGCCATTAGAAAGGATGCGTATACAGAGCTAAACTCTATCCAAACTACAAAATATTTGCATATGGATGTTTCAAGTGTCTGTAAATGCATAGAGTTATTTTTGTGTGTATTTTGTGTGTAATTTGAACTCATACAAGTCATAACCTGCAGTCTACAACATGTGATTTCCAAATCAATTACAGTTATTTTGTGGGTAAAATGGGTTGTAGATGTAAAATGTGTTTTGTTACAGTTAGCTGCGGCAACTCTGACCTATTAGCCTGAAGCAGGATTTAGCTTAACGTAATGCATTAAAAGCATTAAAATGCAGGCTGTCCAATATATTGCTTCCAAATGCTCAGCCATGCAACTTTTGTCCTTTTACTTGTTTTTGATTGGCTGCCAGGCATCCATTAAAAGTTGTATATCAGAACATCTCAAACTGCTCTGGTCAACAGGCTCCGATTAAAAAGAGCCACAAAGTACACTGAACAAAACAACAGCGTTACCATTATCTGGATCAAATGAAAAAGGAGGAAGAGGGAACCAGACACCGACAGCCAGGCCTCGGGAACCAGAGTGAGGTCAAACAGTGTTAGAAGTAAAAGTCCCTTCAAAGAGAGTGACATTCAAATCATTAACAACAACCTCACCCACACCCTCGCTTCTGGTGTGTGGTCAGTGCATTTAAAACAACAACAACAACAACAACAACAACAACAACAACAACAACAACAAACCTGCACACACATCCAGGTGACTTAATCCTTATGTAAGAAGGTGACATCATATGGGGCAGTAACACAGAAAAAAAAACACCCATCTTTGCAAAGCACACTAACTTCTCTCTTGCTAGTTTGGCACAACCCCTACAAGGTAGCATTACAGTGCATTGTGGGTACTGAGGGCAGGGTAAAATAACCCCATTGTCCTCGTTTCCATGATCGCATTATCCTGCTAACAATATGGCAGCATGAGTGGACAACAGCATGAACTCAATACTTCCCGTTTTGTTTCAGCGCAAAAGCTGGAGGCTGGGAAGCAATTAAACACTGCTTCAGAAGACGGGATTAAAAGGATCATATTACCTGTGGAACAAACTGCTGGAACAAATGTCGCACAATCCTACCTGAGAAAATTAACCCGTAGATCAACAGCAGCTGAGGGCAGGTAATATCATTAGCTGTGGCCACAGAGCATCAGACCTGACAAAATGACAGCTGCGAAATCATGTTGCACAAATGCTACAACAACTCAATTTCAAATATGAGTTTTGCTGATCTCCAGTGATTCCAGTGTTCAGTGCACCTTATGTCACTGTTTGAGTTTGGTTACAAGTGCAACAGAGCAAACTTCTGACCACACCCAGCCGCACCCAAAGAGAGGGGTCAGTGAAAAGATGCTTTTCACAAACACATAAAAACTGAACTTCAACACAGGACTAGCTCACTTCTCATTTTATGTGCCTCAGTGAGTTCATTATTTGTTCTTCAGCTCTGTCATCAATTAAGCCCAGAGCTAAACCGTGTGTCCCACAAAAAGGCTGAGAGCTGGGCATGTGGCCACGGTGGCATTCTGTAGACCCAGCTGACCAGAACCTCGGGACACACATGCTCCTGTTACACTTCCTATCTCTGTCCCATAAAAGCTGGGCCCATTAGTTTCAGGAGGAATTTCTCACTGCTTCCTGTCTCTCATGGCTGAGGTACATTCACTGTGTGTTCACAGAGGAAGAGCAAACAGACAAAAGATATTTTGGATATCCTATGCTAAAATTGCAGAAGATTATGCATTTAACACCTCATTTGAAAAGCCTTGCACATCTATAAAGTGCAGCCTGCATGGCTCATGTTAAATGTCAGTAGAGTTGTGAACTACAAATAGTCTTGCATCTTGCACATTATATTTGCTAAGCTTCAGTTTAATTATAACCCTCAGGCTCACAACTGCAGCATGATGAGACAAACCACATGAAATCTAAGAGTCAGCACTCAGATTCTAACAGAGGTGCATGTAGCAACTTGAAGCGGCACAATAATTTCCTTATCTTTTTGCACACATTACTTTCATGGTTAAGTTACATAATACAAAAACTATTTAGTCTGAGTTTTGCTTCAGAACTGAACAGCCAGTAGCATCCACTAGAGGGCAATAGGGACAGATCTCTACCCAATACCTTACCTACTTCTGTTACACCTTCACCACTCAACTAAACAACAACATGGAGCTGTACAGGAGACATGTGGCAGTCATCAAACATCTAACATCTGTTCCTGCTACACAGCAGTTTAACTGAAGCAGCAGCACGTTCCTGAATGAAACAAACAGTGCAATAAAACCGTAACCCTGCTGAGAAAACTACTTATGAAGTGTAGAGAGATGCTGCCTGGGGTCGATCTACTTTCACTCACTCCACAAATCCCTGTTTAGAGATGACCATGGCTAATTTGTTATGTCCAGGCATTTATCTGCATGTTTGTCAATTACAAAAGAATCCACCTGTAAAGCAGCAGGAGTCGCTACTGCAGCAACAAATACATGGTCCCACACTGGCTTCCCACCCAAAAACATGGCCATGTGTTTGTTAGCATGCATGAGCAAGCTGGAGGTACTGCTTCATGTTTCTGTGATGGGAAAACTTGTGTGGTTTTAACATTTTCATCTTTACCATGACCTAAAGAACAAATTTTTTTTATTGCACCTGCATTTAATAAACTAGAGCACAGACTTTTCATCACTGAAGTGGAATTTCTGAGAGAAATTCATTGTTTCTGTATTCTTAATAGACCAATATCATAAAGTGTCACTTACTGACAAAAAATGAATGAATGAAACATCTGAACGGTTCTAATTGACATACAGTACAGTTAACTGTGTAGCCCTGAACCACATGTGTGGCGAATTAAAACAGTGGCAATATTCTGAGAAGCGCATTCTGTTGTTAAACATGTTGCAACCCCCTGCTCTTTGTTTATGTCCGTAACAGTATTGTGCCATTTCCTGTGAGAGTCCAGAAGTCCCTTCTTGCCATTTCACCTTCAACCTAGGAGGTCCAGAGCAGCACCTAGTTTAATAGCAATCAGGAATCTGCAGCACAGTTTATATAAACAAACAATCTCCTCCCCAGTTGTGTGATTGGCTCACCATGCTGCCAGCCCGTGCTGTAGACAGTTGGTCTGGGTGCTCCTCTTCAGATCCCTCCCTCTCCTCCTGTCTACTGGGCTCTGCTGTGCCAGCGACGTCTCCTGCCAACAGAAAAAACACACTACTTTCAGACATGAGGTTTGTGTGTGTGTGGGCGGTTGTGGAGTTATGTGACTGTGTAAAATGGCAGGATTTCAGTGGTTCTCAAAACTTTTTCTGGCATGCCCCCCCCCCTTCTTAAGCCGAAAAACAGTTCACACCACAATTTTTTAATCAATCATTAACAATGATGAGTGAAGCAACCATTAAAAAGGATCCATGTTTCACTGAAATAAAGGTCAGCATGATAACATCAGTAAGCTCTTGTTTGTTTAAGTTCCCTTTTTAAATGATATTCATCCAA
Source organism: Seriola dumerili (assembly GCF_002260705.1). Lineage (NCBI taxonomy): Eukaryota > Metazoa > Chordata > Actinopteri > Carangiformes > Carangidae > Seriola > Seriola dumerili. The sequence goes on from NW_019174346.1 coordinate 3,185,231, forward strand.
CTTAGTTTCACTTTGCCCCACAGTTTAAGAACCACTAGTCTAAAGTCCAGCAAGAATGAATGAATGAATGCTGGCAGTAAAATCATACAACGTCTAATTGGTGAAGATTAATTTTATAGAAGTGACCACATCCACACAGTCCAGCAGCTCTCAGAGGAATGTGGGGGTTTACAGAGAGATGGTTCAACTGGCTGCCTGGGAGAAGAAGCACTCTCTACAAATCAGGTCAAGTCAATGTAAACACACTTCACACAGGCATTGCTGCAAACAGACATGCAGGGACAAGCGTGAAGTCTTTCGCCACGATGGAAACCTTGGGGCAGATCAGCTGACCTGACCCGATGGGAGAAATTCTCAGTTACAGGAAATGCAAACTCGACATTCCACATCAGATTATCAGCAGCCAAACAGATAACTGCAGGAAGAGCAGACAACAAGCGTGGGCAAACTCCACAACTTCTCCACACCCAGCACACCAACAGGTGCGGAGGTGGATATCCTGACCTTCTCACAACAAGAGCAGGAGGTTCTGAAATTCACTCTAATCCTGGATATGTGCACAGAGTCATGCGCTGCTATGGCGGCTGCACGTAAAAAAAAAGCAACAAGTTTAAACACTCAAAATAAAAGAAGTGAAGCAGCCTGAAACCAAACACCTGATTCACTAACTAACTGTATGAAAAGTAACACTCTGATATTCCACTGCCTTCTCTTCCTGTGCTTGTGCAAGCCCAGTCAGGAGGGAGTGGGGGACACTCAGTGTAAGTTTACTACAAAGACAGTAAGGCATACACACACAGGCAGCCAGACTAAACAGTGTTCACTTCCTTGTGTTTGGAACAGACTTTACTACAATACATTGATTATAAGGACTTCAAACTGGATCGAAATGCTCACTATGCAGCGCTGTCATGTCACTTCCACCCCCTTGTTTTTTTTTTTTCCAGACACACCCCCTTTTGCACACAGCTCCACAAACAGAAAAAAAAAAATACTACTCAACTCAGAAAATACTATTCTCAACATAATTTCCTCTTACCTGTACAAAGTGCTGAATCAAACGTTTTGCTGAAACTTCTCTCTACCTTTTAAGCTTGAATGAAAGCTCAATGCTTTGCAAAGTAGCAGTAGTCTCGTCTCCCAAACACGTACTGGTTGTAATCCAGTGCATGACATACCTACCTCCCTCCCTCCCTCCCTCCCGCCCTCCCTCCTTCTCTAGCTCTGTCTCTATTGCTTACTCTTTTTCCCTCCCACTCTGTAAGTGCCAGGCTTCTCAAAGTGAAAGAGGCCATACTACAGGGCATGGACTCTCTACATTTCACCCACCTACGACACACTCATGACTCATTTTATCAAAAAGGGATGGCTTTCATTGCTAATCAGTCATGGAGAAATCCCCTGCACCACCACCAAAGGAACAATATTATATTTAAAGCAATATGAGTCACCTACTTGTGTCAGAAGATTTAACTACACAAAAATTAAATGTAACCGAGGTGTAAAGTGGAGAAAAAAAAAAAAAAATTTTCAATAACCTTTCATTCACAGAGTTACACACAAATCTAGCAGAGAAACAGTCAAGTCAACAGTAAGGAGACTGAAACTTTAAAGCTGCATTAGCTGATGATTTGGCAATTAGGGAGTGGAAAAACTAAACAGCAACCTGACATATTATTGCCTTATAAAGTTGTGATAGCGTACGTGTTAGCTAACAAGTGCTTGTTTAATTTAATGGCCTGTTGTTGTGTTTCTGGTCTCCTGATGAACCCAAGTCCAATATTCACCATCCGTTTAGCTCAAATTTTCACTCAACCAACCCCTGAGCGAAATATCTAGACCTTTAAAATTCCTCCAGACATGTTTTAAACTGTGTAAAAATCCTCTGCTATTGATTAATATTTTCCTTAACATGGTTTTCACACATACAAAACGAATCAAAAGCTGGGGGTTGTAAGTACATCTACTCTTACTTCCTCATTGAAAAATCTGGCCTTGTGCCCCACCCACCACTGCTGCTGCTTGCTCCAGGTTGACAGGTGAAACAGAGAGTATCAATATGGTTAATGGAGGAAACATCGGAGAGACTCAGCCACATGTTTGAGCCTCAGTCAGACCCAGACTCAGGAGTTTTTGAGGAGTTTGTTGAAACCAAAATTGCAGACTAGAAGACGTATCAGAACGGTTAGCGAAGTTATTTGTCATTTGTTAGCTTGTAACTGACAGTGGCTGACACAGTGTTAGTGGCTGTACTGATGCAAACTTTCACTCTCTGTACTGACAAGGTTTCGGTGACTGCTGGAGCAGAGAGCATCAAGATGGTTAGAGCAGGAAACTTCAGCGAGACTCAGCCACATGTTTGTGCTTCAGTCAGACCCAGACTCAGATTCTCAGAGTCTGTTGAGACCAGAACCAGAGACTAGCAGACGGATCAGAGCGGTTAGCATCTTTTATTTGTTTATGCTGTTTTTTAGCTTGAAACTGGCAATTGCTGACAGTTTTAGCGGTTGTGCTAATGCTAATTCTCTCTCTCTCTGTATTGACAAGGTTTCAGGTGTATTTAGCCCCGCCCCCGGTCCACACAAGTTGACAGGATTGGTTCCTTACGTTTGTGACATATGAAACCCTGGCTGTCTGAATCTGTTTTTAATGAGACTGTCATTGGTTCACTGCAGTTCAAGGTGGAAACACTCAGTCATGGTGTTGACTAATTATTTTGTGTCATGTCAAAGTTAAAAACTTGATTTTCATTTTCATTGGGGTTGGTCTTTAATAGGAAGGTGTTCACTTTGTTTGCAGTTAGGTGCTGGGCAGGTCGAGTGCAGTGGGTTTGTCACAGCTGCCTGCTGCTGCTGCTGGAGGCAGGACTGATGAGAGATGTGACGCTGAATCACACGGTACATTTGTGCTCTGTGAAACCAAAACAATGAACCACAAGAGGCCAAAGTGCAGTGTAATTCTGCATGTTAATACCTGTAGCCCTCTAATTAATGAATTTTATTAATAACCATCCATGTTTTCAAAACATGCACAAACATTTATTTCTCAAAAGAATTGCTCTGGAACCATTTAACAAATTTTGTGACTAGCAGAGCCGTTTGTTTTTTTCCATCAAGGCGGATACAAAATTGGGTGGATTAATTTGTGCAATAGAGGACTTTGCCTTAAATATAATCCAACATTTCCTCCCCTTATTCACTCTTTCTGCATGTGAAAACACGAAACATAAAATGATTCACAGATTACAACATTTGGAATCATTCTGCTAGTTCAAAGATTCTGTGGCAATTTTATTTGGCATCAGAAGACAGATTGTAATTCAAAACACTGATGACATCTGTGCCTTGACATCTCTCCTGACATCTCCCCTGATGGAATGACACCAGTTTATAGGAAATGCTTGAAAATAAATAATACGCCGGAGACTGCAGCTTGGGTGTTGTCATATCTACATCGTGATATTTTTAAACACAATAAGTGTTGTCAGGAAACAATAACTGAGATTTCATGTACACGAGGAGAGAAATGTTACCATTAATCCCAGGTACCCACCCTGCTCAGTATTATGCATACTCACACAAGTCAAATCCTGTCTTCAGGTACACTATCATCGTCATTGTGTTCTATACATGACACTGGTTCATTAAACGGTAAATTACTTTCAATTTTACAGCCATGTTGACATGTTAAAAACTATTGAGTGATGATTCACCTTGCTGCTTTTTGCTCAGTGAAGGATTCACAAAGGATTTCAATCAATAACAGTCGTGGCTGGGTATCGCCTGAAACGTTTCTCTGCTGGTACAGATACAACACCCGAGTCTGGGTACTTGGTTTTGATCCCTTACTTTGAGGGTTATAAACATGTTTTTAAGTGTTGTCTAATTCAAGCCCTATAAATACTTTTCCTAAGTAGAAGATGGTACAAAATTGGCAAAATTAGATTAAAGGAGACCTATTATGCTAATTTCCAGCTCTATATCTTTATTCTGGGGCTCCACTAGAGAAGCTTTATATGATTCACAGTTCACACAAAAAAGTCCCTGTTTATCTGAAACTGCCTGTATACAGTCCCTCAGTTCAGCCTCTTTTTTTTTTGCATATCATGCAGCTTTACCAATTAGTGTTATGAAAGAAAAAAACTAAACTAAGTGACTAGTAGCTAAAACTAAGTAACAGAAGATAATTGCTTCTCAAATCCATCCATACATGTTCGAGTCTGAATCTGATCCGAAATATGAAATCCGATATCCCAAATATGAAATATGAGACAACTGCAGATGTTCATGTTGATTACAGCAGGTCGTCTCTATTAGGTAAATGTTACGCCCATTACCTTGTTAATGTCTGATAAGATTGATTTAGTCTTTCAGTCACAATCTGTATATAAAACATTTTCTGTATATGGCCCTGTTAACAGTTGTTCGTGTGGGAAATTCACTGAAATGCTGACTGAAGTGGAAAACGTCTACTGTCAGGAAATAGCAACGCTAATGTTGCTGGTAAAGTGTTATTCTGCTGTCACCAAAAGACTGTATAGTGAACCTGCACCCTTTGTCATTTGCATACAAAGGGAATTTGTATTTGCACAGACAGAAATGCTTATTCTTGACAAGGCGACAGGTTAAAACTAACCAAATTCTTCCCGCTCTCCACTCTAACTAGCTTCATTTGAGAGTGTGCCTAACTAGCTGGTAGACGGGCATTATGTGAATGTGTAACATAGTGACATAGACAAGTTACAGAAGAAAAGCCAGAAATACAAATGAAAAAAGCTATAGGCAAGAGAAAACCCCAAAAGGCATAATACTTTACTTTAAAAATCAGGAAGAGTCCAACACAAGAAGACAAAACGAGGAGTAAAAATCCAGGCAAGCACTCAATGCCAGATTTAGTTACTTCCAATACTTGATGCTATAGACACATTTAGGCCAGTATCAAAAAAGTATTGAGCGAGCGCTGTAGCCTATCCAGACCTAACCAGTTACCAGATTATATTGTTCAGCCAGTCCTGCAGGTTCACTGGCACCATCCGTGTGTTACTGTGAGCCCATTCTTTCTAATCAAGGGAAATGGTGCGAGTCTTAATACCATCTCATCAAGACACGCTTTTTGTCCATGAATATAGCTGTGCACTCCAGACTTCATCCTTCAAGACTGAATGTTGGTAGCAGCTGTTTAGAGAGGTCCGTGTCAGATTTAGGAGAAAACAGCACATGTCTGGTTGGTAAGAGGTGACCAGGTGAGTACGGGGTGTGAGATATCCAGTGAAGCAAATGGTGAAGGAAATAAAACTGAAGACAGAACAGTGACAATATTCAAATGACAAAAAGTATAATAGCAAATCAATCAACAACCATATCATCATGACACAAATATGAAAATACACAGTTCTTTGAGACATTTCTAGATCTGGAAGGATGAAGTCTAAAGCACACGACTAAGGTCTAAGCTCTTAATAATGTTCAGCAACTAATGTAACAAACAAACAGAGTGTTCTTCAGACTAAGATGCAGCAGTGGCAGCTTAGACATTTAAATTGACTGCATCATTCTCACAGCTCATCTCAACAACAGGCAGGTTCCAGGTGCTGCATGTATGTAGCCAATGCATAGTTTCCATTAGCATGTGCACTTGTTTGCCAGTTTATTAGGTAAAACTAATGCAGTCTAATACAGCAGCCCTACAGTAAATCCCACCTTCATGACAGTTATACGTTTCAACAGTTTTAGAGACATAATATAACAATAACCTTCCTAAAAGGTAGAATTTACTGAGGAGCTATCGTAATATTAAGACTGCATTAATTCGAAATAGGTCTACACAATAAACAGGCAAAGAGTATGTGAAAAATGATCATAAAAACATAATGGACAAGATGATTTCTTCTCCTCATTTAGTTTTAGCATAATTAGCATTTTGCTTCAGTCATGTCAACCCAGCTACTTTCCATTTCACAATGTCACCTTTAATTATAAAAATTAGAAGTTTTACTTTGATGATATTGCCGTAAAATCTAGTGGTGATAATAATATCTACAATATGTTTTTTTTCTTATGTCACAGCAAACTAGTATCTGTGTTGGTTAAGCAAAAAAAAGTCTAATGGCATCACTGTGGGCTTTTAATGATTTTAAAGAGCAAATGATTAAACAAGAAAATAATGACAGCGAAAGAAATTAGCAGGTCAGTTGCAAACATTTAAATAGTAAATAGAGTAAATTTGTTGCCTGGTTAATCTTCAGCTAGCTTTATGGACCTTAGTGTTCATAAGAACTGGAAAACCCTACATTGTGCGCACAGTGAAGGCATCAGAGTTATATAATAAGGAGAAATACTGAAAGCAACTGTCAATGAAGCCTTTACAGACATAACAACAGTGATGAAATGACTTCTGTAAAACCAGTTTGATTTCCTCGTTGGTATAAAATGAATTTCCTCTCCAGTGGGGGGTTCCAGGGTGTTTTCCTCTGAACAAAAAACAAGCTATCTAGAAATTTCCCGGTGAGACTGCTAGCTCCCTGTGAGCTGTAAATAACAGGTGATGTTTGACTCCTGACAACACAACAGGTGTAAACCGGTGACCACAGTGATAAAGTTTACAGACATGTTTGCTGAAAGTGAAAGTGGACGACAGCCTTACTGAAAACTGGTCCTGTGCTAGGAAGCGACTACATGACAAACCGAAAGTATGTGTGCGTGTGCGTGTGTGTGTGTGTGTGTGTGTCTGAGCACTGTTTGCAAACCTTAGCATCATGCTAGCTACCGGACAGCACCACTACTAGAGGCTAGTGTGTAAAATTCGCTCAGTTTCCAACAGAAAACGACAAAACGGCTCAAGGTTCACACGTCCAACACAACTCTGACAGTCCGAGAACATGTCACACACAATACATTATTTACAAGTTACCTAATTTTAAAAATTAAATCGAGTTACTCACTCAGAAACAATCAGCTGACACAACGGTGACTCAGTAGACTACACGACTTCCGCATTCTTGTGCGATGACTGCAACGCCAACCAATTGTCACTAAGGAAACTAAACATTCTAGACCAATGGCAATAAGAATTCGTACTGGCCAATGAGCGTCAACAACAATGCTGTGAGCGAATCGTACACACCCACAACAGAGCCAATCAAGTGCCACCAAACTCCTGAAGCGCACCAATAGAAAATCACAGCGCGGCACAAACTGGATACACACATACACAGTACGGTAAGTGTGCACAGGTGCCCGTAGTTATATCAGTCATAGGTCAGCTGGGTTTTAAAATACAAAATAAGTTTCAGTTTTCAAAACTGAAATGAGGAACTTCTAAACTGAATCTTATTGTCAGTGGTTTTCAGAAAAACCCCTAAAATAATCCGCAAGAAAACAAAACTAAAAAAGAGAAGCAACAGAGGGAAGTGGAGAACTTTTAAAAGGTCAATGCAAAAGGGCGATGTGTTTTAATAAATTATTTGATGCAGATAAAGGCAGCCTGTCCTCCCCTGCATACAGAGCACGATGTTTAACTGAAGCCAATGTTAACTGATCGACTGACGGAAAATTAATTCACAACAATTTTGATGATTGATTGATTGTCAAAAGTCACCCAACAAACAAAAATTTGTTTTTTGTGCCGTTTTATATCATTGCAAATAAAATATCTTTGGGTTTGCACTGTTGGTCAGACAAAGATATGTGATCACTGGGCTCAGGGAACTGGTGGGAGGCATTTTTGGCTGTTTTCTGACAGGTAATGTACAAAAAGATTCATCAGTTAATCAAAAAAAAATTAGTGGATCAGTCAATAATGGATATAATCCCTAGTCTGATCACTTCTTATTTTGAATTTACATTTTGACCATGTATCTATGCAAACCTCAAGAACACATATCTGCCTGATTCCTGTTCTCATGAAACTCCCTCACACAGACAGTGAATGCATGTATACATAAATCTGACATTCCTGTGTTTACAGAAGTTTACAGTTTACAGAACCGTATCTGTGGTCACACACTATTTATGTTCATAAGCCTGGACCTGACCTCACATGCTCTCCAATACCAGTCAACAGCCACATGAAGGCCCACCTCACCCCTGTGTTTGCTCCAATCCTGTGGCCTTTTCCCCTGCACAGCCAGGCAATACATAACTCTAATGTGAATGGTTTTATAACCTGATATCAAGTTATCAGGCTTTTTAATACGCCTGATATGGTGATGGTCTCATGCATGCGGCAGCTGATAAGGTGTTTGATCTTGTTTAATTCATAATTGCAGCCATTTTTAAAATTTTATTTATCTTTTTTCAATGTGTGAATCCTCACATAATTCACAGGAGTAATTTAATCAGTTCTTATGCAGGTAGAAAGTTCTGGCTCTCTTACAGTCTGACCTTACAGTACATGTTTGCTGGTTGTGGTGTTTATTTCGGACGGTATTGCTCCCTCTGGTGGTGAAAATCAGAAACCGGAGAGGGTCTGGTCTAGTGTTGGACAGGGTTATCTCTCATTTTGTACCCTCAACACTACGACTAATGAATTTAGGCTCAGTGCAGTGCTCTCAGTTCAGTTCTTCACATTGTGGATGCCTCATGTGTGTTTCATCTGTTATAATTCATAAAAAGCTTTTCCCCTGAGCTTAAGTAAATAAGTGACACACTTTATTCAGTTTCTCAGGCAAATGATCCCAAACAAGCTTGAATGTAGAGACTGTATTTCATTACTTTCCCTCCGCTGAGGTTAATGTGTCTACGTTCCTATGACAACGGAGGTTCTGAGGATTGATTAGACACCTGACCCCAGACACAGAGCACAACATGGCCCACTGCTGTTCAGCTTTTTAGCTCAAGTGCAGCAGGAAGTGAGGAGGTGGTCAGGTGGGTGTAGATCCCAAAGGACCAATCACAGCTGGTCGTCAGGTCAGTACTTATCTGCACGCCGTCAGGCCTGACACTGATTTTGATCTCACTCTTTCCTCGGGACTGAGGCCCATCCATAATCACACCATGGTAAGAGACTTCACCATCATCAGAGTCAGTTACGATGAGCAGCTGTGGGACGTAGATATTGTCACAGCTGAGTAATTGAGGAGATAATTAGATCTTCAGTGGATACAAACCCATTAAGTCACATTAGAAATGTCAGATCTATCAACGGCAGGTTAGTCTGAGCACTTGCTGATGAAGTTATGATGATTTATATCTTTTCTTTCTTTTTTAGACAAGCTACACAGATAAAGGGGAGAAGGTAAGATTAAAACTGCCTTTTAGACAGGAATCTGAAGTGTGATGATGTTTGATGTGTGCGCTTAAAATTACTATCAGTTCTACAGAAGAAGGACTGAATCACATGAGTGGCTGAAAGTCGCAGGAATAAATGAATCATTTTAAACTATGATGTTTTTGTTTCTCACCTGTGTGATTCTTTTACAATATATAATGCTTCTGTTGTACTTTTGTCTTCTAGCATGAAAAGGGAAAGTTTGTCAGGTTTCATCATATCACCTTCTGGGTCGGCAATGCTAAACAGGTCTGTATGCAAACACTTATATCACCTGTGTCTTTTTCATGATCTCAGTACCAGTCAAAGCACATCTACTTATCTACCACATTATTCATATCTGCATGAACCTTTTGGATTTAAGAAAATATTGTATTTGAAGAATTGTTCAAATTCTAACAGAAACTTCAACAGGTTTTGGTTTATTAACTAGATAATAATTGTACATTTATTCTCCATGTTCAGTTTAAATAACCAGGAGCTGTTTAATCTCCAGCCTCTTTTCTTTTTGCTACAGAACAATTTGACGTTCATTTCTGAATAACAGATACAGTCTGTACAAACAAACAATTAATTTAAGTAATTTAAGTAATTTTTCAAGAATATAAATCATAACTTTTTCTTTGTATTTCATATGTGAAAGTAAAGTTAGTCTCATTGGGTTTTGGAGTCTTGCTTGTTCAAAAAAGAAAAAGCTCTGGTAAAATATAAAGGGCAATTTGTGTATTTATTTATATTCGGATAGTTATACACAAAATGATCAATTCAGAAACTGATCATCAGACTAATCGATAATGGAAATAAGCCAGACTGATACATTTAAACATAATATGGATAATATGGAAATTTACAGTTTAGGAAATCTGAGAAATCTGACTTACTTTCATCTTAAAAAGCTGATCATATCTTCTTGGTTTATTAAGTTTTATTATTATTACAGCACACTGAACTGAACAATCCACAGTCACTACCTTATACAGTCTTTGTTAAAGTTCATGAGAAATTCTCTCCACATCAAAGACTGAAGTCTGATCTCTTTGCAGGCGGCCTCGTTCTACTGTGATAAGATGGGCTTCGAGCCTTTGGCCTATAAGGGTCTGGAGACCGGCAGCAGAGAGGTGGTGTCTCATGTCATCAGACAGGATAAGGTATGCAGTGTAACACCATGTGCTGATGTAATTAATAAGCACTGATTTTACAGTTTATCCATGATCTGTGGTTCTCTACACCCCCCCCCACCCCCACCCCCTACCCCCCCTCCTCACAGATCATATTTGCGTTTGAATCTCCACTAAATCCTGGAAATGAAGGCAAGTTTCCTGATTGCAAAACAGAGACTGTATGAGCAGAACACACGTCACACACATGTCTGCATTCCTGCATGTTTTTCTCTTCCCTCAGTGATGGGGGAGCACTTGATCAAACATGGAGACGGAGTCAAAGACATCGCTTTCCAAGTGGAGGACTGTGACTTCTTAATCAAGGTAACTCTGATACAGAAGACCTGTGTTTGTGTTTGACGTTGATGTGCTGATGGATTTAGTTGCACTTTGCACTGAACTGGCCACGCCCTGCAGGAAGTAGAGTTTGACTGAAATTTAATTGCNAAATAATCTAGGTTCAATGAATGCCATGGAGCATACAACTGAAGCCTTAAAGTTAGGAATCTCCAGGTGAGTTTTAATGGTTTAATCTGATTTATGTCAGAACACAGACCATCTTGCTGCCCCAAATACTCACTAGAGCACCAAATGTAGATTAATACGCCAGTGAAAATAGTCCCCAATAAATAGACTACTTCCTCCTATTTAAAAGGTTTGCTAAAATTAAAGTTGGCAGTTGTTTTAAGGAATTAAAGAGCAGTTTTTTTTTAAAACGGAATTTATATATATACAGTATATATATATATATATATCTATATATATATAGATATATAGATATCTATATATATATAAGTAGGAATACCATTGTAGAAATACTCTGTTAAAAGTAAAACGCTGAATAAAAAGGATTAGCCTCAAATGAAACCTAAAAGTAAAAGTACTCATTGTGCAGAATGGCATGTTCAGAATAATGTATATTATTGGATTATAATTATTGATGCATTACTTAATTCTTATTACTGTATATGTATTTTATATGTAACAAGAAATAAGAGAAGCTATAGATTTGAGTCCCGCTGAATTCAGATTCACTGACTGAACTTTGATGAAAACTGAAACTGCAGTTCTGTTTCTTCTAAACTGTTTCACTTCAGTTTGTAGAGATAAACCCAGTCTGATTCGTACTGTCACTTGCTCACTACACTGCTGGGTAAGATGACTGTGGTGCACTCAGTGTGTGTTGAAATAGGGGGTAAACATGCTGGTGTTATGACAGCCTCTACTACAGCGCAACCTTGATGTCTGCTGGCTCGTTTGAACTCTTACGCTCAGTCAAGGTCGTTCTGGTGGTTTGGGTAAACTCTGTCTGTTGACCCTCGGGTGGCTGCAGATACACAGTCACCACTGATTTAATGCAGAGATCAAAAGCAGCATCATCTAAGATATGTAAAGTAGTAGATCAGAGCCTGCACGGTGTGGGGAGATGTTCTTTCTTCAACCACTGGAGGGCTTCCAGGAGCCGTCTTCAGTCAGAAAACACAGTGTTGTATATTGCTGCTGTATTTCCACACTGATCCCAACACCGCCCCACTGACAGACAGCGAAAGAGCGAGGAGCTGCGGTGGTGAAGGAGCCCTGGGTGGAGCAGGACAGCCACGGGAGGGTCAAGTATGCTGTGGTTCAGACGGTACGTGAGGAGTGACGCACATTTGAAAGCCTCATGTAAATTTCACACGTGAAACTGGAGATGAATAACTGTTGTGTCAATGTTTGGTCCTCAGTATGGAGATACGACACACACACTCATCGAATACCTCGGACCCTACAAAGGCCTTTTCCTGCCCACCTACAAAGAGCCTCTGTTTAGGGATCCTCTGTTAGTCAAACTGTGAGTCTCTTACATAACAGCATTTTATTGTGCTATGAAATGGAACCAAAAAACTACATTTAATTTTTTTTTGTGTCAATTTACAGCGATTATATATTATTTAAAAAAAACTGTTTTGCATTTCACAACATACCTCATCTTCCATGCATCTTCTTTTAGTCAAACTGAATCTATACTGAAGCTCCACACAGATCTACTCATATCCTTTACATGAATAAAAGCATTAATACTACAGTGTACAATGCTCCATCACAAGTCCTGCATTCAAAATTTTACTTCATTAAAAGTGCAGAAGTATTAGTAGTAAAATGTACTTAAAGTGTCAAAAGTAAAAGTACTCGTTACAAACTCATACAGAGGATATACTATTTCATATACTATTGTATATTATTTCATTTTTTTATATCACAGTTCAGTTATTTTGACCTCTCTTTCTAAATTGTAGTGAAGTACAGTAGATGACCAGGTTGTTTAATAAATCTTAAAAAGTATTTTATAGTTTACAGTGAAGTTTGACAGCGTCAGTGATAAGTGACATTTTATTCCAGTTTCTCCAGTGTTGTCTTTGGTATTTTTACAGTTTACAGTAGAAACAAAACCAGCTGCTGAAAAACGTGTTTCTTTGCCGGTCACCCTCCTTTTAAAAAAATGCACAACCTTCCCAAATTTGAACCCAAAATACCAAATAAATACATTTTGTGGCAGATAAAAATGTACAAAAACTGAGGGCGGATGGATGCATTACCTATATTCACCAGGTATTGTCAATTATTTTTGCTGAACTTTAATGGAAAAGTACCCATCCTGTGTGTTTTTCTCTTCTTTTCTTTAGTCCACCAGCAGGTTTGAACTTCATCGATCACATTGTGGGAAACCAGCCAGATGATCAAATGGTGCCAGTTTCAGACTGGTAAGACTCCTGTTAGGTCGCACGTACACACACACACACACACACACACACACACACACACACACACACACAACTGGCAACACACACACACAACTGGCACAGCAGACACACAAAGGGGCAAAAGGACAAGTAAACACTCTGCACATGGTCAGGGTGAAATGTTCGGCCCCAGCACGACATCGCTGGTCTGTAAAAACCGCAAGAGCAAAGAAGTCACCGAGAGGAAAAGAGGCATGTTCAATTCCAAATAAGGTTTGTCTCGTTCCTTTAGCTTATCATCAGATTTTCTGTTTGTGTTCTGCAAATTCCAGGTATCAGAATTGTTTGATGTTCCACCGGTTCTGGTCGATAGATGACAAGCAGATCCACACGCAGTACAGCGCACTGAGGTCCATAGTGGTGACGAACTACGAAGAGACCATCAAGATGCCCATCAATGAACCTGCCATCGGGAAGAAGAAGTCACAGATCCAGGTGTGACTTTTTCACACAACACTCAGAGTAATTGTCTTTGGTAACTCTGATACAGAAGACCTGTGTTTGTGTTTGACGTTGATGTGCTGATGGATTTAGTTGCACTTTGCACTGAACTGGCCACGCCCTGCAGGAAGTAGAGTTTGACTGAAATTTAATTGCAAGAGGCAGAAATGATTTTCATATTATTTGACAGTCATGGACAGTGTGTTTTTTGGAAAATTATATTTTTACCATCTCACACAGTTGTTCATTTATATATAAATATATATATATATATATAGATATAGATATATAGATATCTATATATATATAAGTAGGAATACCATTGTAGAAATACTCTGTTAAAAGTAAAACGCTGAATAAAAAGGATTAGCCTCAAATGAAACCTAAAAGTAAAAGTACTCATTGTGCAGAATGGCATGTTCAGAATAATGTATATTATTGGATTATAATTATTGATGCATTACTTAATTCTTATTACTGTATATGTATTTTATATGTAACAAGAAATAAGAGAAGCTATAGATTTGAGTCCCGCTGAATTCAGATTCACTGACTGAACTTTGATGAAAACTGAAACTGCAGTTCTGTTTCTTCTAAACTGTTTCACTTCAGTTTGTAGAGATAAACCCAGTCTGATTCGTACTGTCACTTGCTCACTACACTGCTGGGTAAGATGACTGTGGTGCACTCAGTGTGTGTTGAAATAGGGGGTAAACATGCTGGTGTTATGACAGCCTCTACTACAGCGCAACCTTGATGTCTGCTGGCTCGTTTGAACTCTTACGCTCAGTCAAGGTCGTTCTGGTGGTTTGGGTAAACTCTGTCTGTTGACCCTCGGGTGGCTGCAGATACACAGTCACCACTGATTTAATGCAGAGATCAAAAGCAGCATCATCTAAGATATGTAAAGTAGTAGATCAGAGCCTGCACGGTGTGGGGAGATGTTCTTTCTTCAACCACTGGAGGGCTTCCAGGAGCCGTCTTCAGTCAGAAAACACAGTGTTGTATATTGCTGCTGTATTTCCACACTGATCCCAACACCGCCCCACTGACAGACAGCTAAAGAGCGAGGAGCTGCGGTGGTGAAGGAGCCCTGGGTGGAGCAGGACAGCCACGGGAGGGTCAAGTATGCTGTGGTTCAGACGGTACGTGAGGAGTGACGCACATTTGAAAGCCTCATGTAAATTTCACACGTGAAAGTGGAGATGAATAACTGTTGTGTCAATGTTTGGTCCTCAGTATGGAGATACGACACACACACTCATCGAATACCTCGGACCCTACAAAGGCCTTTTCCTGCCCACCTACAAAGAGCCTCTGTTTAGGGATCCTCTGTTAGTCAAACTGTGAGTCTCTTACATAACAGCATTTTATTGTGCTATGAAATGGAACCAAAAAACTACATTTAATTTTTTTTTGTGTCAATTTACAGCGATTATATATTATTTAAAAAAAACTGTTTTGCATTTCACAACATACCTCATCTTCCATGCATCTTCTTTTAGTCAAACTGAATCTATACTGAAGCTCCACACAGATCTACTCATATCCTTTACATGAATAAAAGCATTAATACTACAGTGTACAATGCTCCATCACAAGTCCTGCATTCAAAATTTTACTTCATTAAAAGTGCAGAAGTATTAGTAGTAAAATGTACTTAAAGTGTCAAAAGTAAAAGTACTCGTTACACACTCATACAGAGGATATACTATTTCATATACTATTGTATATTATTTCATTTTTTTATATCACAGTTCAGTTATTTTGACCTCTCTTTCTAAATTGTAGTGAAGTACAGTAGATGACCAGGTTGTTTAATAAATCTTAAAAAGTATTTTATAGTTTACAGTGAAGTTTGACAGCGTCAGTGATAAGTGACATTTTATTCCAGTTTCTCCAGTGTTGTCTTTGGTATTTTTACAGTTTACAGTAGAAACAAAACCAGCTGCTGAAAAACGTGTTTCTTTGCCGGTCACCCTCCTTTTAAAAAAATGCACAACCTTCCCAAATTTGAACCCAAAATACCAAATAAATACATTTTGTGGCAGATAAAAATGTACAAAAACTGAGGGCGGATGGATGCATTACCTATATTCACCAGGTATTGTCAATTATTTTTGCTGAACTTTAATGGAAAAGTACCCATCCTGTGTGTTTTTCTCTTCTTTTCTTTAGTCCACCAGCAGGTTTGAACTTCATCGATCACATTGTGGGAAACCAGCCAGATGATCAAATGGTGCCAGTTTCAGACTGGTAAGACTCCTCTTAGTGCGCACGCACACACACACACACACACACACACACACACACACACACACACACACACACACACACACACAACTGGCACAGCAGACACACAAAGGGGCAAAAGGACAAGTAAACACTCTGCACATGGTCAGGGTGAAATGTTCGGCCCCAGCACGACATCGCTGGTCTGTAAAAACCGCAAGAGCAAAGAAGTCACCGAGAGGAAAAGAGGCATGTTCAATTCCAAATAAGGTTTGTCTCGTTCCTTTAGCTTATCATCAGATTTTCTGTTTGTGTTCTGCAAATTCCAGGTATCAGAATTGTTTGATGTTCCACCGGTTCTGGTCGATAGATGACAAGCAGATCCACACGCAGTACAGTGCACTGAGGTCCATAGTGGTGACGAACTACGAAGAGACCATCAAGATGCCCATCAATGAACCTGCCATCGGGAAGAAGAAGTCACAGATCCAGGTGTGACTTTTTCACACAACACTCAGAGTAATTGTCTTTGGCACTTGGGTTTATCCCAGCGATTTGTCCTGGAAATTGTCCCTCAGGGGCCCACGTGTGGCTCCCCAGAGTGCTAAATGAACAATTTAGTAATGATACCTTACTCCACATGCGTGCACTTGTGGCCACATTTAGCTAATTGGGGGTTGTGACACCTTCTGGTTCAGTGCATTTCATGTCGCGCGTCTCCCTCTGTGCAGGAATATGTGGACTATAACGGGGGACCAGGTGTTCAGCACATCGCCCTCAACACGTCAAACATCATCCAAACCGTGAGTCTCCCATGTTGAATTATCATCAAAATTCCACGATAATCCACAGACTTTGCACAGCCTCACAAACTCTACAAGTAAAGACAAGTTTTAGATCCTGCTTCTTTTTTCCTTTCTTTTTTTTTTTTCCTCTTTTTGTCTTAAAACAGATCGTGAACCTGCGAGCCCGAGGGATGGAGTTCCTCGCAGCGCCTGACACGTACTATGAAACCCTGCGGGAGAAACTCAAAACCGCCAAGATCAAGGTGAAGGAGGACCTCAACCGTTTACAGGTGAGGAGACGTATTATTTCAGCAAGTGTGAAATTATTTACGGCCTTTTCGCTCGTGCACTGAAATGTTAACTCTGTGTGTTTCTCTTTTTAAGGAACTGAAAATCTTAGTTGACTTCGATGACAAGGGCTACCTCCTCCAAATCTTCACCAAGCCCGTTCAGGACAGGCCGACCCTCTTCCTGGAGGTCATCCAGCGGTACAACCACTTTGTAAGTGACCAGTTAAGCAGATCTGCTGGTGTAACTGGTGAGCTGAGGGAAATCTTTTCTAGCGTTTACGTCTTTGCTGTGTTCAAGCCGTCACTGATGGGATTTACAGGCCTGTGGTCTTGTTTAAGAAGCCGGGACAGAACACCTGTTTACAGCTCCCACCCAGTGCGAACAGTCTAACAGTCGCCCACTTGTAAAAGCTCGGTAAATCTATCACAGGTACAGATTAAAAGGCTCACTGCTTCACAGCGAGGGGGATCTTTGGATTGGGTTGCACCCTGTGGCACTTAATTTATAACACCCAGCACCCACTCTGCTTGTCAGAACAGGCACATCGTGTCACTCTGCAGCATTTCAGCGAGTCTACAGATGTGGATACAATGCATGAAAGTGAGAAACTGAATCTCTCAGAGCAACCACCAACTCTTGATCTTTTCATTATCTATGAAAATATTTACATGATTAATTTGTGAGCTGCTGGCGAGCGCAGCCTCCCCCCCCCGTCAGAGCGCTGAGAATATTTATCTGCCGTTTGTGAGTCAACATCAAAGTGTTGAATGCACTTGAACGGTGTCTGAGAGAAGATCCCCAGAGCAATAGCAAATGACACAGAAGAAGGTAGATCTCTGGGTAATTAGCCATCTGTGTGTGTCTGTTCTCCGTCCAGGGCTTTGGGGCAGGAAACTTCAAGTCTCTCTTTGAGGCCATTGAGAAGGACCAAGACGCCAGGGGCAACCTCACCGTGCTGACACCTGAAGGCCAGGCCAAAACCTTCAACTGATCCACACGCTGCTGCTGCCAAACCACACTTAGACTGTTATATATGGCTCTACATTTCAGAGGCAATCAACAGCACCCACCACAACTACAGTATATCAAACACATATACAGGGTGTTGAATATCTTCATGTGACGAGGTGCAAGTGCTATCAGATATGCTTTAAGCTGTCAGTGGACTGCGTGCTGTATGGCTAAATAAAGAAAGTCATGTTCATGTGGGTTGGTGTGTCTGTTTGGGGAACAAGGTGATATGAAAGGAATAGTCCGACGTTTGGGAAATACGCTTATTTGATCAATCGCTGAGAGCTACCTGTGGAAATTGATACCACTCTCATGCCTCTGTCAGAAAATAAACAAAGCAAAAAGCAAAGTGAAGCAGAGAAAAAAAACCCATTACACTTCACTTATACTTATTGCCTTAGAGCAGCTGGTAGGTGGGTTCTGGACAGAGCCAGGTTAGTTGATTCCCCCTGTTTCCAGTCTTTTTGCTAAGCTAAGCTAACTGGCTGCGGGCGGTAGGTTGGAGATCAAATTATAACAAAATTCATATTTTCATTTGGACAGAAAAATGTTCCTGTTGCTTTATGTTTATGTAAGTGCAGAAATTACAACAGCACTGTCACTGAGGTCAGGGCGTGCTTAGGGCACCACGGCCACCAGGGGGCCCCTAAGAGGAAATGCCCTATATATATGTCCTATATACAATAGATGTATATATAAATGCCCCCCTACACACACACACATATATATATATATATATATATATATACATATAATATATATATACCTTAATATACTATGACTTTTTATGGATTACTATACTAGTTTATAACGTATATGAAATGCAACTTAAAACAACATGCTCATAAAGATTCTAATAATTTTTTATTAAATTTAATGTATCTTTTATATCTACTTAAATAATGAACATTTACTGGCAGGCTTTGGGATAGATATATATTCATGTAACATATGTCTAAAATATAAACCTATAATGTAAACAGACATACTTAAATACATATTTCTATTAGCTAGACATATACAATATGTCAATATATGGATTTTGTTTCAATTTTCAATTTTGAATCAAACATATGAGTCTTATCTCTGTTTGTCATCTGTCTACCATAGAGCTTTATTAGTGGTTATGCTCTTGGTGAAATACAAGCACTTTTTTCCATTTTGTATTATCTTAAAATCCTTATTCCAATTATCATACAACTTTTATAGTTAATAATGTTTGTTCCTCTAGCAGCATATTTTAAACTCTGTACTCTTTAAATACAATTTCCTCAAAGGGTCCCGGCACCAAATCATATTGTAAATCAAAGTTTTGACACTTTAATGGTTTGATTTTAAACGAAGTGGGGGAACTGCTCCTTACTACACTGACACACAGCTCTTTAGACTGTGGGAGTTTCACTGGATTCTCCTGCAGAAAAACTCAACTCGACATCAGAGGTTTTATTTCAAAATAATTTATTTGCATATACTTGGAATGAAGACAGGTTGATACATCTGTGATGGCACTGGTCAGTTTCCATATAGGAACATTCAGTCTATACAGAAACCACTCTTTCAAACCTGGACAAAATGGATAAATATATTAGTAAATAAATATATTAGTGACATGTCACTATATTGAAATGTTCTATTATATATAAAATACAACACTATTTCATTTCTGTTTTTGTTGTTCTCTTTTTGTACACAAAGTATCCAAAATATACTGATATATCCCTTAAAGTTCTGGAGGGATTTTTACTCTATTAGAAAAGGCAGTTTCAGCTCATTATTCTTGCAAAACATAACAAAACAAACATAAACAACACAAAGAGAAAGATCTTGAACAGGATGAAATCACATCAGATATTCTGTGGCATCACCAAATGCTATTTTTTTTTTAATGTGCTGATAGTTTTGGGATTGTTTTTTGAATTAATACTATTAGATTTGTGTTGTTTTTCTTTTTCTTTTTTTTTTAAATATAAAATCTACTGAAGCCAAAGTGCTGCTTGTAATTCAGTCATTTCCATCTCAGAGACTGTTTGGGCAGGAAAAATAGCAGACAAGGAAACTCTGATACTTTAGCTAGAGGACGCTGTGTGAGGTATTACTCTGAGGAACTGCAGGTGAAAAATTCTGCATGATTGTCCAAAATATTGAGTCCAAAATGATTTCCACTTTGATTCTAGCACGTTCCCTCTTGTCAGTGAAGGAAGTTTTAATTCTGAGATTTAAGGACAGGGATAAAGCAGGAAAACAAAAGGCACAACACACGTTAGAAGTTCACTGTGTTCAAGATTTTGTGTCTTTGGTTAGACAGGTAAGAGCTTAGTGTGTCAGGAGCTTCCTGATTTAGGACAGTTTGAAAGAATAAGGCACGTGTAAGGCTTTTAGTAAGTGCTACTGGTTACACTGCAATACCCATGAGCTCTTTGTCTGCTGCTTGTGCTAAGCTAAACTGTGTCTGCAGTCTGACTGCAAAGAAAAATCCTTTCACATTTTCACTGAGCCTTTAAGGGAAAGTCCACGCTAAAACAGAATTCCTCCTCCTCTGATCTGGGATTATTTAAGTCTAGTACATGTGAGCATGAAGATGTCTGCGGTTAAGCCAAATACAAGATCTTTGATGGCGCGGTGAGGTCGACCTTTATCTACACAGTTTAATGGACAGAGGAATTTTGTCGGAGCACAGAGGGAGTACTGGGCAACAAAGAGTTAAACATGGATTCTGTCATTTCAAGCTTTGAGAGATGGTTAAAAATTTAAAAACTACCAGAATGTAAAAAAAAAAAAAAAAAATCAATCTCAATACTGTATTTGATTTCTGATTCAAGGTGGATTTTCCTTCAAGTGCCGTAAGCTCAAAAGCAGGGACTGGCGATGCACATTTACCACGACAATGGATGTTTTGTTTTTTTTTGTGGGTATCATTACTGTAACTAAGATAAATTCTTCCCATCTTTCCAGTGTTTGATTGTTCCTGAGACTTTTCTCAGACTCTACCCATTGTAGTGTGAAATCATGGGAAAAGCACACCAAGCTTTCTTTAAACTGGTGCTAATGCAAACAGACTCAGCTGATGCTGGGGACTGTGAAGTCTACCTAGCATGGCTTTACTCCAGTTATATTATTATCATTATTATATAGTCATTTTTCTAGAGCTTTAGTTGCTGGGAGACAGCGGGGAGGGAGGGGGGGGGTGAGATGGGCATTAAAGGAGCAGAGGATGTGGTTGTTATCCTTCTGGTGAGGCCTGTTCACTCTGCACAGATCAGGGGGTTCAACAGCACTGAGGTCAAACATGTGAAGTAACCACTGGCAAGAGAAATGACAAGAACGAGACAATAGCTTGTAATGACGATGACATAATTCAGTCAAAACCGGTTCATTTTGAAAGGTGAAAAAAAAATTACACACTACAAAAAAAAAACAAAAAAACAAAACAAAACAGAAAATGATCCAAAAACACAAACAAAAATGTTAAAAACAGCTGCCATTATTGAAATAATGAAAACAAGGCCCATGCACGGCTCAGCAACCTCAGTGAATGCTCATTGTTTGAGGGGCTGAGCATCAACCTTTCTCTCCATTTGGACAGGTCAGACTGCCAACAGGATCTTTTTGAGTTGAGTTTATGGGAGCTACATGGTTGTGACACACAAACGAAAAAAAAAAAAAAAAATTACTACAGCAGTACCTTTAAAGACCCCCCTGTGTGAGGCATGTTAAGAAATCTGAGCTGAGGTAGGCTGGAGGGTAAAGCTTCCCTCAGCTGAGATGGACTCAGCGAAGGAAGACCACGATCACACGAGTGAAAGTTAAGTACCTCTAAGATAAATCAAGTTCTTTTGTAATAGAGTGAGCAATGCACAGATGGAGTCTCACTTCATCAGGGCTCAACACCCAAAGCAAGGATCATTCGTTGGTTGTCACTAAGGAGCATGGAGCTTGTGATATCATGTCAGTAATGAATATTCTTCTTTAGAACTGACCAGGAGAAACACAGAAAAACACTTTTTCCCCTTTGTGGTGTCTGAGTCGTTTCCCTAGCAACTCCCTGTCTCTAAACAGTTAAATCATTGTATCATGTATTTTTGATAATAAATCATCTTTCGCAGAATCTAATCACAATAATTTCACTTTTAATAACAACCCGACCGACTCGGCTGAAAGCGCTTTTCAGTGTGTGAGCTTCGAATCCTGGCGGCAGCTGGGGAATCGTCCGAACGAAAGGCATTGCTGGTGGAATCATGTGGAAGACATGAGAGCGATTAGCCAATGAGAGGCTTGTCCATTCTGGCTCCTGTGTAGCAGCGTGATAATGGGGATGCAACAAGTTCTCACACACCGGACTCCTCTTCTGATCCTGTGGACACAAGAGCAGCTCAAGTCAGCGAGAGTTAAAAAAAAAAAAAAGAAGAAGAAGAAAGAAAATAAACACGAGCAGACAGGTTTTAAGAAACCCCCAGGTGAGCAAAACTTCTCTGGAAGAGAAAAGAAAGTGATGCAATGAATGTTTATTATTACCACGCCCACATTCTGCTGCTTCACTAAACCTGAGACCTCTGCTAGACTCACAGGGCTCACCTGTCATACTGAGCATTTACACTAGTGACTGCAGTGCTGTCATAATCAATAGAAACCAGAATCAACACCTGTTCCTGTTATGAAAGGTAAAGCAGTGAGACACCCACCCTGATTGTGGTGTAATGTTTGGCAGTATAAACAAATGTCTGTGTTGCAGTCAGCAGCAGGCCCGTGGTGGAACCTGCAGGGGGGGCTGTCCATAGGAGTCCCAGGCCCCAGGAGCTGAGGCTCTGAGCGGGCCTGCTGCACCCGTTTCTGCCACACAACATGGGCCCCGGCGCAGCAAGTCCAGTCCTCCATCCCTCCAGAGTCCAGAATGAGGGGCACGGGGAGCAGAGCGGGGTGCAGCTCAGGCGGGGAGCAGCAGAAGCCCGGACCCTGGCCGTAGTGAATGTGGATGCTACGGTCATCCTGCAGATCCAGGCTCTGGTGGAAGCGGACCGAGGGACCATCAAGCACACAGCCACCCACTCGCCCCAGAGGAGCGGGAGGGTGTCCGTGTCCCTGGTGGCAGCAGTGGGGTTGGAGCTGTAAGGGGATTGGGGACATCAGGACAGGAGGTCCCGTAGGGCTGCTGGGATCGAGGTCCTGACACTCTGTCTGTCCCGGGCTCGGCCGATCTGTTGGGTCCGGCTTTGGGCACAGGCAGGGGCTGTGCTTAGGAGGACACACAGGTGAGTCTTTGTCCGGGACGAGAGCAGCAGGTGCAGCAGCGGCGGCGGCCCCCTGCTCCTCGTCTGAGCCTCTGCTCGGGCCCTGGCTGTGCTCCCCCTCCTCGTAGTGGTGGTGTCTGTGGCGGTGGTAGTGGATGTGGCTGAGCACAGTCTGTGGCTGTTCTTCAGGGCAGCCTGCTTTGTTCACCACAGAGTCCAGAGACCTGGGCCGGGCCTGGGCACCAGCCTCCAGGCTGTTTCTGCGGGGGCCCCGCCCAGGACCTGGCGCGTAATACACAAATGGATCGTAGTCACTACTCAGAGAGCTACGAAAGGTGGACCAGCTGCCATAAACTCCCTGCAGGGATATGTCAGTACAGTTGAGAACTGAGTCACTGGAGGAGCCATGACAGGGCCCGGAGCTGGAGTCACTCGCTGGCCCGTCAGCCAAGTATCCACTGCGTTCTGTGTGGTAGCTGCCGCCGGAGCAGCTGCCCTCGTCCTGCCGGCTGTGGGCTGCTGCTCCACGGGTCTGTGGTGGGACAGTGGCGGTGTGGTGCAGTCTGGAGCAGGATGCACTGCGCTGGGTCGGACAGGACGAGCGATAGTTGTGGCAGGACCGACGAGGGGTGTAGTGGTGTGTGGACGTCCTGCAGTTACCTCCAATCCTGTGGGGCCTTCCGGGACCCTCTGCAGGAAGGCGGTACCCACAGCCGGAGCCGAGCGGCCTGCTGGTGAGGAAACGCAGTGTTTGGGTGTCCATGGGAGAAGAGCCACTGTAGTGGCCCAGAGATGGATATGGTCCAGAGGGTCCACGAGGATAGTGGGGCCTCATAGAGAAGGGGATAGCGTGCTGAGGGAAGGGGTGGTTGTGTGGGCTGCTGTAAGGCTGAGCGTGCAGGAAGCCTTGGCTTTGTTCTGGACTCTGCTGGAGTCTGTTCCTCTGGGGCTGCCGCTCCGTCCCTGTGGACACAAGCAGCAGTTAGTTTGTTTTGAAAAGTTTCCTGTTGTTGAAAACTGAACTTCAGAGTATTAATGCAGTGGATGAAAACAGATTGCAGTCTACGGTTCGACGGTCCTTCTTTAACAAAACTTAACTGGAAATACTCTTGTCCTCACCCATGATGTTGTGCATGCAGAGGGGACAGGTGCGGTGCTGCAGCAGCCAGGGGTCGACACAGTCTTTATGGAACTCATGAGCGCAGGAGATGATCCTCAAATGCTGGGAGCGAATGAGAGACAGAGGTAGATTTAAATAAAAGCACACATTTCAATACCTGAATGACTACAGGTATGTTCCCCGCTCTCCCTCCTCCTACCTGCCCGTCCTGGAACTCCTCCAGGCAAATGGCACAGACGGGGCTGGAGTTGGAGCTGCTGGCCGACCCCCAGGCCGCTCGGTGGCGGTGTGAGCCTGAGCAGCCCTGAGAGCTGTAGGTTTTGGTCTCCAGTCGACTAATGGCCCGCATGGTCTGCTGATGGACAGAGTCCTGCACGCACAAGAAGGGAAGGGTTAGAAAAAGCTTTGAAAGGCCTCCAGCTGAGCTGTGGATCCAAATCAGTGACAACCAGTGGCAAGCGTTACACTCCTACCAGTGTCGCTGCTTTCACTCACCCAGGTTCTGTTGGACTTGCACTTGTAGCGGAAAGCGAAGATTAAGACGATGGTCAGAATAGCCAGGACAATGGTGAGCAGGATCCCCACGTCATAATGTGGCTGACAAGAGGAAAAGAAAATGGAAGGAGAGCGAATATTTACAATCATCTACAGTAACCACTTCAATATATTTGAAAGTTTAGCAGTTACAAGAAAATCCTCAGAGGAATCCAC
Organism: Seriola dumerili; assembly: GCF_002260705.1. Classification (NCBI taxonomy): domain Eukaryota; kingdom Metazoa; phylum Chordata; class Actinopteri; order Carangiformes; family Carangidae; genus Seriola; species Seriola dumerili. The sequence goes on from NW_019174346.1 coordinate 3,210,254, forward strand.
ATGAAAGTCTGAAACACAGCAGCATTACCACTCTGCAAGAATGACTTGGTTGTTTTAAATCTCCACAAATCTACTAAATGTCCTTCAGTGTTCAAGCCCGCGAACCCGTGGATATCAACATCCACGCCTATCTCCCGACCTCTCCCCTCTATGCTTGATGGTCCATTTGCATCCTAACTCTCAGCTCACAATAAAGCCTGTGTATTTCACACAAAAACAACATTAAACACAGACTCTCGAGCGGCCTCTCTGCTAACATGACGTGAAATTTACCCACTTCACACAACTTCCTTTCTGTTCTGCTCTTTCCCAGAGAAGTTTCTTCTTCTTCTTCCAGCCAGTAAAGGGAACGTCACAGCGCATGAGAGCTCATGATAGATGTGTGTATGTGTGTGTGTGTGTGTGTGTGTGTGTGTGTGTGTGTGTGTGTGTGGGTGTGTGTGTGTGTGTGTGTGCGCGCTCCTGTGCTCACCCATCTAGACTGCTCCACCATGATCTCAATACGAACTTTGGCCTCCTCGTTCTTGTTGACCAAACCCATCAGCTCCTCGGCGTCCTCGGCCTTCACCAGCACGACGGGACGGGGGAGGGAGTCTGTCTCTCGCAGCTGGGTCGCAACCGAAGCACGAGGAGAAAGACACCACAGTATGATCATCTTCATCTAACACATTCATTAACTGATCATGGTGTCGTTTTGTGTCTTTATCTGGGGCTGCTCACTCACCTCAGCTGCAGCATTGGCATCATCACTGACATCAAAGATAACAGCCTGAGCTCCTTTATCCAGCGCCATGCGAGCCTGAGGGAGACGACACAGGAAGGGGGGGGGGGGGGGGGGGGGTGTTAGGCGCTCTTTAACTTCATCTGCATAATGTACACCCAAGTAACAGGAAACATCACTCCGTCAGAGGTCAGTTATAACAGTGGACAGCTGATGAAAGTTCGTCAGTGTCTTAAACCATCACTAGGTGGCAGTCACGCCACGAGCCTCGGGCCTCCTGACACAGATCCCAAAGTGCAGCTCGTCCTGCCACTTTTCCACCTGACTCTGGAAGCCAGACACACCGACGGACTACAAAAGTGTGTTAGCAATGAAGGCCACGGCACAAATCTGCTGCCTTTCTCTAATGTTGGAGAGAGCGGCCGAGTGAAAGAGTTGCATTATCTGACCGAGTGAAAAGAAAAAAGGGGGAAATGGTGAATGAGAGAAAACGGGTGGGGCGTCAGACCGACATGCAAATAAGGGGCATGTATTCAAACAAGGTTCTGAAAATGTTCCGCAGCTCCCAATCTCTGTCACAGTGTAATCTTCAAGCTGAATTGTTAAGAAGGGATATTCTTAACAGACGTGGTGGCACATGAGAGAACGATACACAGCAGAGACTGTAACCTACGTACTGTCAGGCAGCAGCTGGACACGGGCAGCAAAGCACCATTAGCTTCCTTTAATATGATCAACTTAGACATGTTGCCATTTCTACAAGCTGCAGTATGTGTGTGTGTGTGTGTGTGTGTGTGTGTGTGTGCGTGTGTGTTTGTTCCTGTGTGTTTCTGCTGCTATTGACCAGCTCCTCCCCGACAGGAGCTGGGTTGACCTGACTGTGTCTTGTGTAAGAGGCCTTTTTTCCGTGTTTAGGCATCTCTGCGAATGTTGTTTGTGTTATCGAAAGCCCAGAAATGCTTTCGCCGGCATCACCAGAAGACAGCGAGAAAAACAAATAGGAGCCTTTTCATCAATATCTCATCACATGCTTTCAAGCATCTGGCATCTGCCAACACTTAACGAGGACGAGACACAAGTTTAAACACCTAATCACCCGGGTCAAACACAACACTAAACAGTGATTCCAAGCCTAGTGGTTGCAGCCCAGGGCAGGAAGGTGTGTGTGCACTCACACACACAAGAAGTTCAGGTAAACGCTTCACTCAGTTGATCCATTACTCAGGTTAATGAGAAACCTCTTCTGCGGAGCGGTGGCACTGAACTGGGATCATTCTTTAACACCTCAAAAAGAGAGAGTCAATGTCTGACAGGGAAGAAACACACGTTTTCCTTTGTATACAGAAGCTTCATGTATGTGCCGTCAGTGAGTGTGCTGACAGTATGTGTGTGTGTGTGTGTGTCTCTAACAGTGTCCCATATTGGCGGTCAGCGGGAGGTCAAATACAAAATGATCCTATCCCCTCTGATCTGGCTTCCAGCTCTCGTGCAGCAGCTTTTTTCTCTGTTTCATCAGAACAGTAATTGTAGTACATGCATAGGCCTAAATGGGGTGTGGTCCTATGGGAGAGAGAAAAAAAAAATCTGGATCTTTGACATGTGGGAATTTGCTTTACCTGGGGTTCAAAAGTTCTCTACGCAGCACTGTGCCCATACGTCCTCTAATCGTGGTAATAAATGAAGGAAAGCCTGCTCTTGTGGTCCAACACACACACACACACACACACACACATGCACGCACACAACCAGGAGTTTCAAATAGCCTCCTACAGTTAAGACTAACAACGGCCAGTTCAAGAATATACCATACTATATTTCTCAGATGACTGCTGCTGTGGTCTTATTATATCACAGTATTAGTAGTAGTGGCACCACAGTGTGGTCACCGAGACGTACGCCTCCACTGAGCCACAGACCTGGACGAGGCCTGAGAGATCTCATTACATGATTAACAGGAGATATATTTAACCTTTAATGCTGCAATGAAAAGCGCAGGTCTGACACTAACAAGACACTTAAAGTCCCGCCAGCTAAAGTGTTTCAACATCTCCAGGTTTGTTACGGTCGGAACTGAAACAGACAGGCCTGTGGTTAAGTAAACACCCATCCTTGTGAGGTGCAACTCCACACATGTGATTAAACAACAATTTGGCATTTGAGTAAAAGCGACTGCAGCGTCGGAAATGACTGTGGTTAACAGAGTTATACAGTGACGACGTCATCGCTGAAAAACTAACAAACAACGCGCACGCCACAACAGTCTGCTGCTCCTTTTAACACCGACGGGCTCCTCGGGGAGGGTGTGGACGAGCGTGGGTGAAGTTTGGTGCTGTGTTTTGTGAAACAGTGGTTTTTACTGCAGATGGTGAGAGTGGCAGCAGGTCGCGGAGAGAGACGTCTGCAAGAGCAAGCTGTCACCAACATAAACACACACCTGAGGGCACAGATCCAGAAAGAGGCACCGTGAGGTCACACATGCACGTACGCAGGTATGCATTCATCACACAGACACACACAGTCCCCACGGTGACATGTCGAGATGTGACACCTCCAGAAAGAAACACTCACTGTGTCTGAGTTCAGTGTGGAGCTGAGACTGTTTTGCACTCGGTAGAAAGATATAAATGTACATGCCATACATACATACATGTGCAACAATCAAACTGCAATTTTTCAGTGCTATTGCCAATAACATTGAAGTGAGAAGTTTTTCCAAAGTATTTAACACTTATTTTTTGACTTTCCTCAAGCCGTCACTCCAGTTTGTCATTTGCTTTACTTTTCAGCTTCTCCTTCCTTCGTGTGTTGCGTTCAGGAACAGTACACATCGACAGCTTGGATCAACTTCAGAGTGTATGCACAGCCTAGCCCAATTGTTAAAAATACCTTCAGTATAAGTTTTCTTTATGTTCCAGATTGAAAGACGTGATGTACGCTGTAATAATAGAAGAAGACTCTGCTGTACGTGGCGGGCCATAATCTGAAGGATTACTATTTAACCTTAATTTTGAAAAACTTGTTACTTTTCAGCATGAGCAAAACCTGCTTCACTGAAACCAAACTAAACTCCATCCACTGATGAAGGCCATGAGTATGCTCTGTAAAAACCAAGTAAGTGGTTCTAAGTAAGCAAGTTTTTTTTCTCTGTAAACTGTCCTCTCTGATGACACTCAGGTTAGTTGGTGGAAAACATATTCTGCTAGTTTTCACCTGTAGTGTCTCATGGTTCAACAAACAAACCCATCTGCCATCAGAACAATTTGAAAGATGCGACAGTCACACAGAAAATGTAAAGATCTTAGACACAGGGTCTACAAGTTGTAACAGCTACTGCAGCTGACAGAAGAATCCGTGCGCTCCACCTTACTACCAGCAGCACATACTGTAGCTATCTACAGTATCAACCGTAGCTCATCTTGCGTAAACTCCAGTAACTCCAGCCACTGATCTGCCCTCTGCAGCAGTGGGTGGCCTGCTTGGGGCCAGCCAGCGCTGTTTGTTTACATCCCTGGTGAAGTGCGGTGTGTGAGCCAGGCCTGGCATCACAGCGTGTTCCCGAATGGGAAGACGCGAACTACGCCGCTGTGATGTCTCTATTTCACATAAGGGATGGGCCAAAGCTTTTTCCGTCACCTGACAAGATGGCTTCGCCTGTTAACGTCTCAGTGTTTGTCGTGGGATTAATGTGGTGCGGATGGCGGAGCCAGGCCAGCGGGACGACTGCCTTCATCTGCAGCCATGTTCCAGCGTAATGGAGAGAAACAGGACAGGCCAATATTGAGAATATCACGCACACACACATACACATTCAGAGAGAAACATCTGCTACATTAGTTGAACATCTTTGATTACAGAACTATATTCAGAGTGACCCAGTAGCTTTATAACCTTTGACCTTTGACAGTAGATTTTATGTGTTAAGTCCTGCACTTAAAGGGGCGGTGAGATCTTTACAGCCTTTAACCTGCAGCAGTGACCGCAGCGCAACAATTCAATCGTTCATTCTCATTCTGAGCCGTCAACATTTTTCATTTATGACAAAAATAATCAGCCAACTTGTTCCAGAAGTGGCTGGATTTCAGTTTAAAATAAGACAGGAAGTAACAAGGAGGTGACAGTATGTAACTTCTGCTGCTACAGGTCTCCCAATCAAAACAATAACAAAAGACGGCGATTGGTGACATTGTGAAGCAGCATGGGATCATGGGAGTTGTTGTCCTTATCACCATTGCTTTCAGCTTCTCCCTGTTTTGATTCCTTCAGTGTCAGTCGTTCAGGAGGTTTTTACCAGCAGCTGAATTGTCCTTTTCTCCACAACAAACGGACGAAGTGATTATAACCTTTAAAAACATGGAATCATTTCACCGATGCTGTTCTGGTGCTGGGAGCTGAGCTGTCTAACATTTACTCTGCTTTTTATAGTTGAAAATGACCAAGGTGTAAAAGGTGTATCTTAGAAATTTTGCTTAAAACTGGATAAAAAAAAGTCAATTTTGAGCTTCTGGCAGGAAACCACATGCACACAGAGGATACGACGCCATTGACAGGCGACCAGAAGAAACGGAGCGTTACCATGATTCAAATCACATTTTTCTGTGGTTTGAAAAGTGCTGGAAACATTTGGGATAATGTAAGAACACAGCTGAAGAAACATATTATATATTATATATAACATAAGTCTAGTTATTTTTATACATTTTATTGTGGAAAAGTTACATTTCATAACTTTAACTGGAACCGGACAAAATACATTTCTTTTACTCTGATGACTTTCACTCAGAGATTTTTAACAGTGCAACCAGCAAGAAAGAGATTTCAGTCTCAACTGAAGCTAATTAGCGAGCATGTTTGTTTTTTCTTTATATCTTTATAATCTTTATACAGCTAATTGCATGCCACCACACTGTGACAGAAACCTTTCCTTGGGTTTGATAACCCCTGTTCCACTCAGTCTGACTTTGTAGTACTTGTGGGGGCCCGGCTGGTCTGTTTTCCCAGCGTGACTTTCCACATCATTCAGTGCATGAGTCAATTATAGAATGGAATAATATGTGTGGGAATAAGGAGTGAGAGTGAAAGAGGTATAGAAAAAAAGAGAAAGACGGGGAGGGAGCGAGCGCGCTGTGGTGCTGCTGCATTAAAGCGTCTAATGACAGAGTACAGAGCTCTGGGCCTACAGGTCTGAGGCCGAGTCTCTGCTCTGTCATTTCTCCTGACCGGCCCGGCACACTGGAACCATTACTGAGGCACTGGGACACGCCGCATGGCTAAATGAGGAGCAGACGGGGGTGGGGGCTGGTGCACGATGAGGGGGGGGAGGGGGGGCACAACACACATATCAGTTTGGAGATTTGCCCACTGGACAGTTTACTTGTAAGACTGAGGGGTGTAGATATCAGAATCAGCTGTTGGCTCACTTCATGTAAAGTCTTGAGTGTTCACTATGTTAAATAGCTTTACCTTCAAAGTGACAATATGACATGGAAACTGTTTTAAAGCTAATTATTAAACAAGACTAAGAGTTTACCGCCACGCCAGCAGCTTTGATGCTTTGAACAAGGTCAAATCTAAATTTTGACCCGATGACGGCGACAGATGGAAAGTTAAGAAATCACCAAAGTTATTACAATTCATTCAATATTGATGAGATATTGTGGTCTGGACCAAAGTGGTGGAACCACCAACTGACCAATTTACAGACCAACATAGCTATATTTATTTTATTTAATTTTACTTTTTCATCCACCTGAGTCTATTTCTCCTGCTGAAAGCTCCTTTCTCCAGTGTCATCTGTAGTTTCTTTTAAATATTAAATCATATTAACATTCACTGCTCAGCACAGATGTCCAACATTTTGGACCTGATCCAAAATGGACTTGTAGGAGACCGACCAGTACCTGATGAACAAACAGCTGATAAGGGCAGCCATATAATAATAGTGTAAAAATGTAATACATGTGAAGTTATAGAGACTAATTCTAAAAACACTTTGTTTATATTCTAGTTTATAGTTTGTAGACCTCCTGCACAGTAAAATATTCTAGTTAACCCGGCGACAGACAAACAGCTGATCAGTGTAATTTCTTCTGTGCCTGATACATTCACATCCACTCAAACACACTGAGGCACAGACCTGAGAGTCAGACTCATGGCAGTAAAATGAAACCATCTCCTGATTTGAGTGAGTTTGAGCTGGACCTGGACGGACTCGAGTCGGGTCTCGGGTCTGACCTGAGGATCTGTGACCCATGAAGACCTACTCATCTATCTTATATTTGCCCAACTTAAAAGATAAACAGGACTACAGTGTATTTATGTACAGATGCAAATTATGAATTTAAATGCCTTACATATAAATAACGTACAGTATATACAAATAAACAGCCAATAAACTAAAACATTAACTTGTTATATTAGTATAGTAGAGCTGTAGTGTACTAGAACTGACGACTGTGGACACATGGATGATTTGAAGTCACATGTCAAAGTAATATCATATATAATAAACAGTATATTTAATATTATATATTTCTTTCAATTGTCATAATTAATATTTAGACAATATTTAGACAGTTCTTAGACTAATTGGCAAAGAACATACTGAGCAATAAAGTTTAAATCCTCCCACTGACGATATTCCCTTTACTCTTACATGTTTTCTAGCCAAGCACACACATATAAATGTTGAAATATTTTGGTAAATTACATCAAAAATAACCAAAAGTACAAGGCCTTGCTTTAAATATTGTTTCCCTATCTTTGAAGCTGTGTATTTAAGTCTAATTGTGTGTGAATAATTGCTGTATGTGTGTGTGTGTGTGTGCTGTGTGATTGCCGGGTGCCGGGTCGCCACCGGCTGAGCGGCAGTTAAGTTGGTTGGAGGAGGGAAGGGTGTGGCCCTGCTGGGTATCCATTACTCACAGGGGTACTTTGATGTGGGGCCGCTGGAGGGGGGGTGGTGGCAAGTACTGAATGAAGAGGAGGGGAGGCAGAGGAGGGGAAGCAAGTCAGGGCAGGTGAGCAGATTCTACGCTCTCAGGAAAAGTATTGAGCCCGAGGGGGTGGGACTGAATCACACACACTCCTCCTCCTCCTCCCTCTACCTCCCATTCATCCTGGCACACACACACACACACACACACACACACACACACACACTAAATCCAGAACCTGGGCTTGGCCACCTTTCTCGTGCAGAGGAGAGAGACATACTGGAAAAAGTTATGAACCTGATCTGCCTGTCTGGAGGTAAGAGAGGTCACTTTGAGAACTCACAGTAATGAAGTTCACTCCTCCCTCCTCTCTCTTTCTCTCTGCACTTCCCTTGTCTCTCGCCCCCTCTCCTTAGCAGGCGCTGGCTGCACTGTGACACACATTTGAAATGCAAAGCACAAGTTGACAGAGAAAGACCAACGGCATCTGATACACTATCGTTCGCTAAACACATCCTCGAAACATCAAAGGACCGGGCGGCGAGCGCCTGCAGCCGGGGGGCAGATGAGACGGATGTGGCCGCCAGTGACAGTGGTGATGATGGAGCAGTGAGGCCTGACTCCATCACACACACACGCCAACATGTGACCTTACATATCGCTGTTTAAACCCAGCGAGGCCAGGGCCCGGGCGCTGGGAGTGTTAACAGCAGGTAAACATGTCAAGAAGAAGAAAGAATTAAACAAGACTTTGGGTTTTAAAATCTCACCAGCAGCCGTCATCAGCTGTGCCGCTGCTCAAAGGAACAGTTCAACATTTTGGGAAATATGCTTATTCGCTCATGCCCGTATGCAATAGGATGGTTAGCTTAGCTTAACTTAGCACAAAGACTAAAAGCAGGGGGAATCTGCTAGCTTGGGTCTGTTGAAAGGTAAAAGAAAAAACATCTGTAGTTTAATCTTCATATTCAGCGTAAAGATGTGAAAGTGGTATCGATCTTCTCATCTAACATGAGGCAAGAGAGCAAGGATTTCCCATAATGTAAAACTATTCTTTTTAACTCAGCTGCACCAGAGTGTTTTTACCAAACCAACCAGCAAGAGAGCAACCTCAGCTATCCAGGCTAAAGACAACACATGACCCACATATTGTACATACACATATGAACCGTGCAGATTCAAAATCAGGAAAGAAATAATGAAAAACATGCATGTGCATTGATGTCTGCCATGGTGTTGGAAATATTCAACAGAATTTTATACCTCGGGGCTTTAATAGTCTATGATACATGTTATGATGTTAATAATCATTACATTACATACTGTCGGGCTGTAACTAATTTAATTAGTTAATTTACTTAGTTAAGTGTATAGAATATAAGAAAGAGCTCACAGTGACATCTCAGTGGTGAAATCAGTCATTTCCCTGTTAACAAAGTGTGAACTTCAACAAACTGAACTTCTGTTTGATTGTTTTATGAAATGTCTTTTTCATCAGACAGTTACAAACTCATCTTCTGCCATATAAACACAAATGTGTAAAGCCTACGTTTAAAAATGCATCTTGATTTTACAACAACCACAGTCCCGGCTTCTCCAGAAAGGATACAGTTCAAAACTATGACAGTGAATAGAAAGATATTTTTGACATTGTCGATCCAACAATGTATTACCGACACTGACTCTCGCCACACTGAACCATCACTATAATTAACTAAAGCTGTGTAAGCATATGAAATAGTTCTAAAATTAATTACAGTGGTAATTATCACGACATACTTTAATTATGGCAGTACCTGACTTTAATAGGTATAATTAAGTAAACCACCTGGATAGACGGCAGCGGGAGAAATGTAAAGAGGGAGAGTTAGATCCCTGGATGTACGGGCTCCTCTGATCTCATTGGGAACACAAACATACTGAACCCCACCTCTAACACTCTCTTCTCACGTCTGCAAACATCTGGAGAGGGCCTTTGTAAAACCTCAGCTGTGAAAGTTGCCACATGAGAAACTGTCCGATCCCACAGAGGAGCCACTATCTCTTTATTGTTTGTATTGCACTCAATCAAGAGATTCAGGTAGGAATAATCCTCCTTTGAGTGGGAAAAGACACCCCCTTTTTTATAGGCCTGGTATCGGTATGTTGATACATTCCTGCAGTACTGATGAAGGAGAGAAAGTGTCCTGCATTATTTCTCTCAGTTTGTGGCTGGCAGAGGATTTTTTCTCTCACCAACGGGCGGCAACACAGAGACTCAGGGGAAGCCAATTAGAGGGCCTTTCCCGGCCTTTTAAGAGGCAGATAATGTTCTTGTTTTCATAAAGCATCCTGTTATTTAATCAGGCCTGTAAATGAGAGCCTGACACCCCTCCTATAGTGTACAGCAGCCTCCCCCCTCTCTCTCCCCCCTCTCCCTCCCTCCTTCCTATCATTCCTGGCCTGAGCCCTCCATCTCATTCAACAGCTCTTGTAAGCCTCCAGGAATTCATTCTTGGAACAGGCCGTGCAGTAAGCCGTGTCTTTCTGCAGAGCAAACACACACACACACACACACATACACACAACCAGCCCAGTGACAACTGAAGACACAATGCCTGTAAATGAGGGAAATCTAGACACATATGAAGTTTAAAAGACTTGTTTGATTTCAAATAACAAGAATACGATACACTCCCTCATGTGACGCTGCTACCACTATAAATCAATGCACATGACATTTCACTTAAGTCAGTGTGATGTTTGTTTATGGAAATAAGACTAAACACATCTTTGACATTTATGGTAGATATTTACATGCAGAGATTTTACTGGTTCACACCCAAAGGTGTCTACACTGTTAAATACAGGCACAGACGTTTTTATTTTCCTAATTCAAATGATTGAGGAAGCAACAGAAAGGCTTGTAAATCATTCATTCATTCATGGTAGTGGAAGACGTTTTCACAGCTTTTACACAGTGTAGAAATATAAATACTGTTACTAGTAAACTTACATAGTGTGAAGAGTGGTCTACAGTATATTCCTCTATAAACGTAATAAAATAGCATCAAACTCAAGTTCAGTGCAAGTAACTCAAAAGTTTACATAACTACAGTTGTTAACACTTTGCTCTATGCTAAATGCTAACGCCAGCATGCTCACATAGACAATACTGACATGCTAATGCTGCAGAAATGTTTACCATTATACCATGTTAGCATGCTAACATGTGCTAATTAGTACTAAACACAAAGTACAGCTGATGCTAATGTGAATGTCGTGAGATTTGCAGGTTTTTGGTTGAACCAGATTTAATGGCAATCCATTCAGTCCAAACCACAAATGTCAGCCTCAAGGTGGCGCTAGAGGAACAGCCAGAGGATCACCAAATGTCAATAGGATTCGTCCCAGGAGGAACATGTCAATGTATTGCAATTGCAATGCATGTTGAAATATTTCGATCAACTGACCAACATTCCTACAGCTATAGCTTAAAAATGTGTTACAAAACTGGTTCCTGCTAGTTGTAGAGTTCGTGCTATATGTTTAAGTACCGGAGTGCACCTATGATGCCTATGACACCAATGACCATGTGTGCACACACTGCTGTGTTGTGGCTCGTTTTTGATCTCGTTTTTTATGTAACCACTGTTCCAATAGAGGAAAGTTGACACACATTAGTCAACTATAACTGACCACATGATCAAATGTTAGACTTCATTATGAACAGTTACTGTGCTGCTCAAAGGCTACTAGTGTTGAGCCAAAATAAGCACCCCTGCCGTGAAAAGCACCCCCCGTCTACATTTGGTGCTATTTTATCTTCAAGCTCTTAAAAACGCACATGAATTTCCAAATGCGAAGTATTCGAAATGCGAATACTATTTATACTATACTCTATTTTTTCACCTGGGTAAAAAAGAGTGGCAGAGCATCGTCCCAGTGCGGTCCGACAGAACCGTGTTCCATCTATGTCTGTGAAGTGAGTCCTGAACCACACATCGTCTCATGTGCACCCCGGATGACAGGCACACAGAGGCCTAGACAGACTGATACAGCAGGGTCACTAAAAACTTTTTTGAGGGCCCATCAGTCCACTGATGCAGCAGCCCACCGGGATTCGCTCCTGATGGCCAGACTGACTGTGAAGGGTGTTGTTTGGACCTGGGTGGTGCACACCTGCAGTATGCTGGTGGTCGGAGTGAAGATCAATGGGGCTTTAAAAATCTATATAACTAATGTTTGCTAGTTAAATCTATTCTTCTCTCTATTCTCTTTCTTCTTCTCTTCTTTCTCTCTCTCCCCTCTCACTTCAGCCAGGTGTAGCCATGTGTTTCCACGTTATCCATCATTTCAAATTAAAAGCCTCCTACAGAGTAGTGTAACTGTGACTTCATGACATTGCACCAGCAGCAATAAATTTTACAGTGGTGGTCTGCTGCTGCAAAATATATATAAGGGAAACACTGGAATTAATATCTGATGTTTACTCACAACCAAAAAGAGGTTAGTGGGTAAGTTAGTGCATGTACACCTGTATAGCTTGGGGCCAGAGTTTGACTTTATTTGGCCTCTAAAACACTATTCTTATAAAATGTGGGTCAGTATGTATCTAAAAAAAAATATCATAAAATCTCAAATTAACTATGCTGGATAGCTGTTGAGCATTTACCCCATGCAAATCTAAAGCATGGGGTAAACGCCTAAGCAAGTCTAAATAGTCTCATTGTATCCTAGTGAATTACATACTGTAGAGGCACACTGTCTGCCCTGTGAATCTGTTTTGTCAAACCCCTGTTAAAAGCCAGAGAGGGGGCACTTGGCACAAATCTACCTGAGTCAGAGTTAAACAGGTTCACACTGCAGAGGAAAAACAAGAACCCACTCCCTCCGCCTGCAGTGGCGGACTCACAAGACCTGTTTGCTGGTTTGCTTTAAACTCTGGGAGATGCTTAGTGCTCTCTTGCTTGCCTGGGGAAGTAGTTATTGGTAACACAAACCTGTCTACTTTCCACTTCACTTTCAGCAGCGTGCCCTTGCCCAAGCCTGAGGCGGGCCAGAAAAAAAAAAGGAGTCGGTAAAAGAGACAGAGACGAAGACAGAAAGAAAGAGAAGGGTAAGACAGGGAGAAAGTGAGACAGTGTAGGGTGAAGGGACAGGGGGAAATGTCTTCTTTTATGGGAATGTTTCACTTAATCTCATAAAGGCAGCGTGAAAACCTCCATCTGTTTGCAGAGCAGTTCAAAAGAGACTCCACATGCCTCCGCTTGCTGCTATATAAAAACAACATTCTAATGCAGATCTTAAAGAGGGCCAGCGGCTCAGCCTGCACAATGAAACTGGGATGAGCCAGATGAAGCGATGGAGGATGGGAGGGTGGAAAGAGAATTAGGTAGGTAAACAGAGGGGAATGTGCGCAGCGGAGAGAGACTGGCGACGACAAAAAGGGAGGAGAAAGACGTGAAAGAGTTAAATCAAAGCAACAAATTTTCCTGTCAACAGTCCTGTTTCTGAACTGCCAGACCTGACCTTGAAGCGGCAGACAGACAGGACCGGTATGGGTCGCCCTCTGGCCTCGCCTGCCACTCCTCTGAATCAACCCATTCACCTCTCCACCTCTCCGACTCTCTCCTGCCTTCTGTTCCCTTCTCTTCTCCCTCTTCATGTTTCACCATGAGGCTTACCATTCGCCTTTGTCATTAATAGAGGAATGTCCTGGCGAGAAAGGCATCTTGTGTTTTATTGTGGCTCTGAGCACAGATTCAAGGGCAGCACCTTCACATTCAGGGTCTGCGAGGACAAAACTCTCCTTCGCAGTAAAACCTTCGAAAGTAGGTGCACAAATCATGAATCTGTTGGCTGAGGAAATGAACAACAATCCAACAGATTAGTGATAAATAATCTGCACAAAGGTGCATGAGACTGCAGTGCGATGCCTCTGTAGTCAGGTTTTCCTGCACACTGGTGCCTCTGCACACCTCCAGGCCTCCTCTCCCCACAGCCAGGGCAAGACCAGGCCCGATCCCATCTGCAGAGCTATTCTGACGAGCCACCCCTCTAAGATTCTCTCCAGGGTTCAAACTGTTGGAAGATCAAAGGACTAATACAGCAGTAATAATAAGTTACTGCCCTATGAACGCCTCATTCATCAGGGAGAGGCAGTGATATAGTACTGTTGTAACTGCAGGGCCATTAAGCACTCATCATATGATCCTATTTGCCATCCCCGCGTGGAAAAACATCTCCACACTCCACCTCATTGGCACGGCTGCAACCACACCATCACCCCCCACCTGTCCTGCAGCCAGCTCAAGGTGTCTCCCAGCCCTGTGGGATGGCGGTATTTTAATAACAGAAATTTGGCACAGAGTCGTATCATCTGGGCTCTGTCTCTCTTTATGAACATGACACGGCATTCTATTTTTAGGTTTGCATCTCTCTCCAATCGTCTGCGCCGAGCGCTGACAACAGTCTGATGAAACCCTGACCTCCGCACGCTCCCTTTGAAGTGACAAGAGAGAGATGTGCCGCCCTAATATGAATGCCTTGAGATGCATTCTTGAATACCAGGAGCAGCTCTGTGAGAGGGTGGCGTGCTCGCCCTCAGGGAGCACATAACCAGCTTAGCGTGCATAGACGCTCACATGTGCAAATGCACAATGTGTATGAATGTTTGTATGTGTGCAAAACCACAAATACACAATTGCTTTTGAGAGAAGATATTTTCTCTGTTCTGGCTTCATCAGTGAAAAAGTGTGTCCAACAGCCGAGATAATGTGCAAGTTAGCTCATTTCAAGGTCATTTGCATGACAGTACACTGTGAAACATTTCACACCAGTTCAATGTTTAAAACAATGTGGGTTAAAGTTGAATAATCAGCAGGCTTAATAAAAAGCTGTCTCTTGAAAATGAGAAAACTACCGAGTTCAATTCAGTGAATTTGATATAACAAATTCAATAAACTTAAAGCAGTTCAACAACTGAATCAACGGCTGTTCAGCGACAGTGACAAATTATACCACCAGATTTACTTTGCTCAGTTTTAAGAGTAAACATGTGAAGTGTATGAAGATTGGGAATGAATTTTACACTAACCTTCATCACACTTTTATTATTAAATAAAATAGATAATGAAAACTTCTCTTAGCATTTATTAAAGACACACGGCGAGTTTCCGTCACGTACCATCATCTCCAGGTGAGGCGCTGGAGAGGGAGAGGGGAGGCAAAGATACTGTGTGATTGGAAAGAGACACGTGCGTGCAAAACAACAGGGATTTAATAATTTGGCCCATTTACAAGCACAGAGTCAACAGGTGGATGGTACTTCCAACCTTAGCATCTGATTGTAGCAATTAACATCAAAATTCATTATCTAAACTATCTAAATCTAAAATATCTAAACGCATAAATAGTATGTGACGGGCCTATTTTAAGATTCATTATGACTTACACTTTACATCAATATAATTATCTCAGATCTCCATCAAAAATCTAATTAGAAATCATTAAAAAAGATGCTCATTATGCCCAGAACTTGCCTGACAAACATCATGTTTTTAAGTTTTCTTGAGCATCAATGAAATCCGGTGACAACTGTCTGATCATCCATGAGTTCGATGCAAACATGAACTGATAGCTCATTCAGCAAAATTTTAATGGTGATAGTTTGCACAGATGTAAACAAACAAAGCTATAGCAAACTGGACGTAAGACAATAATAATAGGATAATAGGCATATTTTTAAATAAATATAGAATTATTATTTAAAAGAATAATAACCTTCAAACTCTCAGATGAGATTACAGCAGTAAATTTACTCATTCTTTCATTCATCATGTTTATAAGTTATTATTATATTCCAACAGCTTCTACACTGGAGAGACACTTCCCACTGAGCGGCATCTCACTGTCTGTCTATTAAAGGTTTGTGGTGATGCTGTTGCTGAACTCAAACAGGAATGCAGAATCAGAGGCGATGGTGTTTGCTCACCATGCTAACAGTAACCATGCAGAGTCGGTACACAGCCAATGTGTCATCGCAGTGAGGAGAGAGAAAAAGGGAAGAGCAGAAAAGTGAGAAAGGGGAGCAACAAGCTGCTAATCACCAGTCGCTAGGAAAAGACAGCCAGCATCTGAAAACATCACCTCTCAAAGCAAACAACACATCTTCCAGATTTTCTGTACGTGTGCGGAGGACAGTTCGCTGTGCCATCAGCTCAGAGTCAATGTTTAGCTTAGCAACGCTGGCGAGAAACTGACGAGACATGGGGATGAGAACTGCGGCCACAGCTGGGGCGTGTTATCCTGAAAATATCCTCAAGGAGTAACATGCACATACACGCACACACGCACACACGCACACACACACACACACACACACACCTTTAGGGAGAATTTTATTTAAGGTGACAGGATGAGTGGAGAGTGTGAAGCAGAGAAGCAGACCCTCTGCAAATCACTCACACCTCATTGGTGGAGTGATGACAGCGCTGAACTGAGCTGAACGACAACAACGCTGCAGGTCAAGGTGACATCTGTTTAGCCGCGACGTGCGGGCCTTCCTCATCTCCGAGTTTTGAGTCTCACTGTGTTGTGATCGTCTCAACTTGAAGACCTGCAGTTAAAATGCTCCTTGTCACCTGCAGGTGGAAATGTCTATGATTGATTAGGGATAAACCAACTGATATGCTTGCTCGCTTATACTTGTGTTTGCAGCTGCCTTGGGCAGCAAGTGTTGGTTTGAAAATGGAGGAATGCAGTGGTGAGATGCACCTTTCCTCCAAAATCTGATCTGTGGTAAAATATGGATTTCAACAGCCATTAAGCCATTGATTTAACCTCTAATTTCTCTTCCATATATCTTCTCAACTCATTGCTCCAAAGGTCAAAAATATCTCAACAAGCAGCCCAACCCACCTTTCTACCCTCCGGCGAGAAAGTAACCACACTGTCCTTTTGTATCTCACCTGCTCACCTGAGCAGACCTCCCACAGGTCACCAAAACCACTGCTCCAAAAAACAGACATGACAATGACATGAGTGACGACAAAAAGAGCAATGCACATTCCCACCGAGGAGGGAGACCTGACGTATTCATGTAATTGTTGAGCAGCTCACAAAATCTCAAAGTCTTTGCACAGAGCATGCAACGTTGAAAAGTAAACCACTGTACAGGAGTTACTGCCCCGCCCCATGTCTACGGACCCGTCCATGTCTGCAAACGTGCATCACAACCAGCTGGTGACCTCGGCAGCAGCCTCTGATAACGAGGCACACCTGACATCAACAACACAGAGCAGTATGAATACAGAGACTATCTGCACCTAATGAGCACAAAATCCTCCTGAAACTGTGTACAAGGCCTCCCACACACGCTGAGGTGAACAAGCAGCAACCCACGGTGTGTTTCTGTGGCTGGAATGTGAATAACATTCCTGTTGCTCAGGACTCTTCCTTGTCCAAAATATTCTTTGGACCGAATCCCATGGGAATGGACTCTCCTGCTCGTGTGACGACAACAGAAAACTTATCACGCTGTTTTCCTGTCCATGGACTTCTAACACGGCAGATACTTCATGCGCATCAATGACAACTGGCTGCTGATTTTCACTCTCAAACTTTGTTCCAGATTCCCCCATTTGTGTTACTGTGGGATACAGTCGCTCATCACTATTTTACTCTGATACCGTGCCTGAGCACATGTCTGCACTTCCCTTGACTTATTCTTGATGAATTCCACAAACAACAGGGCTGACGGACCAAAACGACAGTGTTTTGGGTTGGAAATGAGGAGTGTCTGGATAAAAACAGTCAACCTCTAAGTGTAAGTTGATCTCTTGAAGAGTGGAAAATATATCATTCAAATGAACTCAAACTTTAACCTTTTAATTTCTGCTTTTTGTTTATGATGCACTGGCTCCCTCCTCACCCTGACACTTCAGTTTTCACTCTTACAATGAAGAACAAAGACGATGACTCCAAAGTCTCCAGCTATGCTAGCAGCTCTGAGAGGCAACATTAGCATGCTATGCTCGCAAGGACAATGCTAACATGCTGATGTTTAGCAGGTATAATGTTTGCTACTACTTTAGCTTAGTGTGTTGGCATGCTGACATTTGCAAATGAGAACTAAACACAAAGTGCAGCTGACATATAAACAAAGCCTGACTGACACAGGAAGCAGTCGTATCACTGTGTGTAGTGGTGTGTTTGTTGTGCTAAATTATGAGCAGGGTATTGTAAATCTGTGGATTTAGCAAAGATCATTAATTTGAAATCACTTTTTGCTGATATATGTTTTTCATTTGGGCCAAATATATTCTATTTTTTAAACATGCATATATATATATATATATATATATATATATATAATGCACTTTGCTGTGTTCACTGCAGCTGTCTTCAGTGCTAACTCCCCTGACTGAGCACCATGCTAGCATGTCAGTGTCTACTGTACGATAAAGTCACACTGTGGCGACTGTTGTGGTGACCTGGTTCAGCTAACGATCCAGACGCTGATGCCAAACTACCATCTTCAACAGAACCAGCTGACTGCATTATTTTCTATGTATAATATTTTGAACTATTTGTTGAATAGGGATAAAAAAGGGAGTGAGGGCACTGCAATTTTAATTTAAGGCATTATTTTTGTTATTTAAAGAAGCTGAGAAAGGCTATAATACTTATCTTGAGATAACAGAGCTTTGTTTTCTCGAGATAAAAAGATTATTATCCCGTTATCTCGAGATGATGGGATAATCAATCCTGATAATGGGATAAGTAGTTATTTTAATTTGAAGTAAATTCAAATACCACAGTTCCTTTGATTTTGAGGTGATTATTGGCTACAGCATCTTTTGTGTCACAAGATTATTACTGATTGTTAACACATTGAATAATCAACATAGTCTCCTACTACCACAACCTTAGTACTAGTGTGTGGATACATGTAGAAAACAATGCAGCAGCAACTCTGTCAGAGCCGATGTTAGCGCTGTTTGCCAGGAGCGTGGTGGGCGTTACGATCCAGCTCGTGTAGGACGCTGGATAAAGGGAACAGCCTGACAAAGGTGCCCATTGTTTGGCTTTATTAAAAACCCTGAGTGTGGCTTCTCTTTAAATACCTGCATCATCAGGAAAATACCTCTACAGCAAGAACACCGTCTGTCTCAAAGACAAAATAAATACAGTACAGTAGGAGCCTTAATGAGTGTACTGACTGAAAAGAAGGCAGTCATTAGGCTGCCGGAGTCAAAGCTAAGTACTTCCTACTGAGTTATCTCCACATTGATATGGTGAGTTAAGGCAGCACCTAACTTTAGCAGCAGAGGAAATGGGAGGGAGAAGACTGTGTCGTCAGGGTCAAACAGGCACAAACAGAGGAACGTGGTTAGTTAGTCTTGTCTTTTCTAAAGAGAGACGGAATGACGCAGGGCTAAAAGGAGTACATGTCTGAGAGGCGCAGAAAAACAGAGTCTGCAGCTAAAAGCAGGAAAAATATTTGGGACACTTGTCAGTGCTTGATATAAAGGGAGGCATGAAAAATTTAAGCCCAAAGCTACTTCTTCATCGCTTTTGAAGCAGTTGCATTCAAGATGAAATGATCAAAGCAGTGTAAACCTATCTGACAAAGAGCATAAAGAATATGACCCTCAGGATAACAGGAAGAAAGGGCTTGTACCTTTCGCTCAGAGGACTGAAAAACACATTCTGAAATGTCCCCACGTGGTTTTCAAACTTTTTATGCAGTGATTTATGGCTCATCTCATATTGGAAACAGTAAAAATGCAATGGTGTGTGCGTTTCTTGTATGCTTCAAAGATTAAAAAGAATAATTTAAGGTGCATGCAGTGGTTTAAGAGGTGCATGGTCCTTGCCGGTCGATTAGCAAAGCATGGCCAAGGTTGCAAAAGTTCCGAGTCCAGCTTTGACTAAAAGAAGAAAGAAACAGAGAGTCATAGTTTATCCCTTTGAAGACAACCATGCAACTGTCTGGCACAGACACGCAAATAATGAATTTTCTTGGGAGAGAAATCAAAGCGAACCCAGAAGTCTGCTAACACTGACGCATTTCATACCGGCCAAAATGTCCATTGTGTACCTGCTGCTTTTTGCATTTACTCTCAAAAGCTGAAATTTCCCCCTTTTTCCAGATGTTCCCCTGTGTTCCTCCTCCTCGACTTGTCTCCGATGAACTGGAGACGTTGGACTCGGCTACTGAAGGAAAAGAAGCCAAAGGCAGCTGCCATTGCGTTTCCAGCCCCTGTCGTTGCTAAAAAACAGCAGGCAGGAATAGCCTGAGGTCAGTGTCACCCCCTACAGACAATCAGACACGAGAAGACAAAAACATTGTCATGAGGGCCGTGATTTATTCCTCCCTAAACGGGCTTCCCCTGTTTTCAAGCACTTCCTGTCCCTGGGACTACTCTTCCTGGCCCGAAAGCTTGAGCCACATTGGAAGACAGATTTGACCACAGTTGGAGCAGTTTTTATGAGTTGTACTGGACAAAGTAGAAATGTTGTTATTCATTCTTTAGTTACTCATTCTACAGCCACAGCTTTTACAGGTGCTGCTGTAATACTGGCAACTGTTCGTCAGGAGAAAACCAAACTCCAGTGGTCATTATGAATCAGAAGACTCACAAATATGACAATTAATTACACTTTTAATTGGATAATTTAAATGGTGTTTAAAAACATATATAAAGCTTTTTTACTTTTTCTTTAAACTCCAGTCAGTTTATGAAAACTGGAAATGCTTTTTGTTTTTCTTTTTACCAAAACTTTTGTTTTTTCCAACTCATGTTGTAAAATGCTAACGCCAACATGCTCACAATGACAATGGTTGAGTTTCTGTGAGGATATAATGTTGACCATGTTCACCACCTCCACACTCATCAGCCAACATCCTCTGATCCATGAACATCTGTTCAAAATCAGACAAAAAAAGATTCACGTATGGCAAGTCAATGTGATCAAAGGTATAAGTTCAACTACAACTTATGATACCTTTAGTATTGAATGGATGCTGCCAATCATATTATTTTGTGGCAGTTACACTAAGGTATCATATTCAGTTTGACAATCAGATAATATAATGACACGTGACTGACAGTCTTTAGATCCCTAAGCTCGCCTCTTCACAAAGTGGCCACCTTTATAATAGCTTGAGAAAGGTTTGATTTGAGATAATGTGATCCGATAACACACACACACACATACACACACACACACACACACACACACAGAGGCATTTAAACATGTGTATCTAGTTAAAGAAAACAGGATTACTGTACAATTAGGTCAAAACCCTTTGTATCTGAGAGGAGCAGAATCAATAAGCAAAGCAAAACAAGTTCAGACACAGGCCAAAACCTCAATGGCTGTGAGAGCTGTTTTCACAAACCCATGGCTTCTTATTGACGGTGTTACGGCAGTGTGAGCGGCAGACAGTCAGCTCAGCATGTCAGAAAGCACAGATTATTTATTCAGAAGCGAGGAAGCCTCGCGTGGAGTTCAGAGCAGCCCTCCTGTCACCGCTGTGATGCCTTTTCTCGTTGATTCATGTGTTTCTCTGTGACTTAGCTTGAGAACCTTTCCAGGGCTTTGGCGTAAACAGAAAAGCCAGGCTGGCTGGTGGAAAGCAGACAGATCACTTGTACATGCTGGCAGAGAAAGCCCGTGGCCTCTGCTTGTGTTGTGTTGTGTAATGATGCAAAACCACTGGAGCGGTGGACGGCTTTGATTCAGGCATTTGCATGGAGAGAGCTGTATCTGAAACAGAGACCAGTAGGAAATAACTGCACGAAGCAAAGATTTGGATACTTCCAATTTTAGATATCACTTTTTTAAGTTAAAATTCATGTAAATACTAAGTCATGTGGGCATAGTATATCCCCATCACTCTAGTGATTCATGTCCTCATTGGGGCCTGATGTTGCCTCAAGTTAGAAAATTGAGCCAATCGCAATTAAACAAGCTCAACGTTAATGAGCCGCAAAACTAATAAGTATTTAAAGATTTTATATGAGTTCATTTAGATCAGGGTGGCATGGCGGTGCAGGTCAGCACTGACACCTCACAGTAAGAAGGTTCTGTTTACATGTTCTCCTCGTGCCTGCGTGGGTTTCCTCCGACAGTCCAGTGTCAGCTGGGACTGGCTCCTCCCCCAACAGGGGGAGCAGCACGGCGAATTAATGAATAATTTAGATAAGTTTAACATCGTGGTGCATCTTATTCGCAGGCTACAACACCTTATTGATGGAGGTTGTTGGGCTCTATGTCTGAATGGAAGCAGCCACTGCAGGTGTTTATTTTTTATACATACAATACATAATACAATAAATAATTGAACAAATAAATAAGGCCCTATTTTTTATTTAATATTCTCCTAAAAGAGACACAGTGCCTTTGTAGTAAAGATGCACATATGAAATTATCGTTCACAAACTTTCAAATATCTGAAACTAAAAATGAATGAATTTAAGGAGGGTTAAGGCGAAACCAAACCTTCATAATGTTTAATATCATAACTCCTATAATTCAATTCAGCTTCAAAGTTTCACCGCGGTGCCAGTGCTTCTTCAAGAGAAAACTGCTCCTCTCATACAAGTGTGTGGAAGTGGGTGAGAGGTGGCCAGAGGGGCAGAACGGACCAGGAGGGGGCGATGGTTAAAGGCTTAATGCACAAATTCAATTTGAAGGTATTTGGAGAAAGCTCATGTTTCTCTATTAATTTGAAGATGTCCTGAACTACACAGCACACACATCCTAAAGCATCAACTCTAACTTCAACTTCACAGCCTGTGCAGAGATACTGTGAGACCTGTCCAGTAAAACAAGGAGCATTAGAGAGACGGGCCAAACTGCTGCAAATCAGCAAAGGAATCTCCCTGCGATGCCGGGGGTAGGAACCTCTAAAAAAACAAAACAAAATAAAAACAAAGGACAACAATGAAACCTAATCCTTCAAGGTTCTGAGCTTTGCTTTGTTTGGTTTACAGTCTATTCTGAGTGTATGTGGTGCAACATGAACCCTCTGCGGCCATCGGAGTATCTATAGATCAGTGGGGCGGTCTACAGTCAGACTAAACTGTAAACAAGTCCCATTCAGAGAGCACGGCTGACCCAGCACCGCACATCCCAAACCGTCTGATTCATCCTCTTCAAAAGGCCCCGGAGCAGACTCCTCAACAGCTGCATGATGAATCCCCAATAAATCCACCACAACCAAAAGCTTTGAATCTCACTAAGGAAGCGAGGATGCAGGTGGCTGGAGTGGCGTTTATTGCATCACATAGTTTCCAGACGACCAAAACAACAAGAAGGACCCCCTTCCCCTCCCATCCTTCCTCCCTCCTTCACTTCTCCTGATTTCAAAGGCGATCTGCAGGGAGGGAGAAAGCACTCGGAAGCAACAGCCTTTTGTTAATGGGTACTTTTGCATGAGGGAGAGACCGTTTTTTGTTTATGGGACAACACAGTGTTGCCATTAAGGCTTTAATCAAAACTGTTTTCTAGAGTCAGCCTTGAGTGACACCCCTCTTCCCCCGTTTTGGTTCCCACTGAAGGAGCAACAGGAGGAGGAAGAAAGGAGCAGGGAAGTGTGGGAATGTCTCTACATCGTCGCCACGGTGGGCAGCTCCTAAACATGGCTTTAAATTAGGGGAAAAGAAAACACAGGCTAAAAAAAGGCAGTCGCCTAACTATACTCCTGCCTGCTAATTTGTCACCACTTGAAAAACGAGGAAAAAATAGCAACAGTTTTAAATCACACTACTTTAAAGTTAGGATATGCCAGCCTGTGTGTATGGTAGAATACTTAAACATAAGGGAGATTTAGGTCAAGTCCGTTGCAGTTACACATACATCTAAACCATTGTGGGTGGAATCTATGGAGCTCTGGCTGCGTTCATATTAAAGGGAAGCAGAAATGGAGAACACCAAGTGTCTGGTTCTGGCTGGCTGGCTGACTGGCTGGCTGGGATCGGACCAGTGACAGCTGGGACTTGAAAGCCTTACATCCAAAGCCAGGGCTCACTGCCACTTGCTACATAGCAGCGCTGAGCTAAGCCCGTCCCCTCCTGTCCAAGCCCTCACTCTGAAAGATCCCCGTCCTGAACAAAACATTAACCTCCTGCCAAATGATTCCCTCTAAAACCATCTTCTCTTTAAAGTCTTAATCCGAGAGCGGAAGGGGCACTGGAGAGGAGACAAGATGGCAAGATGGTTTATCTGTCTGCTGCCATGTCTGAGAGGGGAAGGGGTCACAGAGAGGGGAGTTTCTCAGAGAGTTTAACCAGCAGAAATGCATGAAGCAGTCGAGGCCATGTCTGGGCGTACCTTGTCCAGCAGCGGCAGACAGCGGGGGACCCTGTGCTCCAGTTTGACAATGGTGATGAAGTCACTCTCTTGTCGTTCATCCTCGCTCGTGTTGCACAGAGACAAAGGGTGATACTGCGAAGAAAGTGACAGAGAGAGAAAAAGGTTACGAGAGGAAAATAGGCAAATAACAGAAATTTAAAACAACACAGATGTTTCCGCTGGGATCGTTTTTCTGGTGTGGAGATTGAGAGGAACACAATTTTTTTTTGTTCTCTTTTTGCAATGCCCACTGCGCTGAGTTGTAGGTTTGCAGCGTTCATCAGCGCATCCACAGCTCCTTCACCTCATCACAGACGCATCACTTTGTTGTTCTTTGAAATTATGAACTGGTCTGAAAATACTGTCTTCAGAAGAAAACAAACATATGTGTCTGATTCATGTATCATTTTAAAATATTGATGATTTTTTACAGTGACAATGACTTTCACAAAACATTATGAAAAGTTACATTAAACTTTGTTGTTAAATGGTAAAAAACCAAACCAGCTGACCACAGTGATGGATCCTAAAGAATCAGTGCAGAGGGTGACATGCTTGAATGGGCTTTGGTGGAGACTTGCTAAAGTCTTTATTCAATATTGTTTATTTAGGTTTTGATTTTTGATTAGACTAGTTAAAGGGAGTTTTTGTAAGTTTTCTTTGTGGTTTCTTGTTGGAGCGGTTTGTGGTGATTGCCACTTGACGAAAGCTTCAGCCATCATTCCGTTTAAAGACCTGAGGTTATAATACGTCCTCTGAGCAGCACTACATCTTCAGGGCAGAATAGAGGCTACAGTGAGTCGCTATCGGAAATGTAGCATGCTAACTTCAGTAGAAGAATAGATGATAGAGGCACTGAAGTGCCGAATGCTGCAGTACCTCTAATGACCACTAGAGTCTGGCTCCAACAGTGAGTCAGTCCCCATAGACTCCCATGTTAAAATGTCCAACTTTACAGCCGAAACAACCATGTTTACAGCTTGGTACAAAAAATGTTTTGGTCTCTAGAGCTAATTTCCTCCTTCATGACACCTGTTTATATAACTCACCTGTTTACATTTTATTAAGGACTAAAATTACGGAGGATTGAGGGCATGGCCTCTTTGAGTGACAGGTGGGTGAGTTCATGCTTGCAACAACCCTGCATGCACTGAAGTCTCGGCTTCACACATGCCCCTCCTCTTTGCCCCTTTTTTGGGAGTTAGGGGTGGAGTCAGACACTGCCAAGATGGTGATGGTTGAGCAGCTCACTCTGAGCTTCAGAACCGTTCTTCAGAAACCTGTGGGTGACGTCACAAAGGCTGCGTCCATCTTTATTTACAGTCAATGGAGTTAACATTGGGGTTGCTTTCCACCACTGAAAACTCTTGGCAAGTAAAGGAATGAAGTTTGATGCTGACAAGTAAATGCTGGTAAGTAAACAGCTGTTAATGCTAACGTTAGCTATGTAGCAATAGTAAAACTTAAAGGAAGAAAAGATTTTTAAAACAATTAATGTAGAAAAGAATAATGATATCCGCCTCTGGTGAAGAGAGATAGAGGTGCGTTAAAAACAAACCACAGCTGCAAACCAGTGACACATATGAGGCAGATATCACTGACACCTTTTCAAGTCTTACAGTATATCCCATACATGTATCCATATGTACCAAAGACAACTGCCAAAAAAAAGACTGAACCCAAGAACCAAAACAATGTTCGAGACAACCTCTTAAACGACAGTCTAGACAGAGAATCCAAAGTTGGTTTTCACACCATTAGAGAACAACAGTTGACTTGAATGAAGCTTTTATGTGTTAAATTAAGGCGTTTCCTTCCCAGTTAAAATCAAGAGGAAAAACTTTGGCACCCAACAAAATCAATTACATGGATGGCGATGTTCACTCCCACTCAAAGCCTTGAGGACTGAAAGAATGAGAGATAGTCTTTGTTGGAACATTTGATCCCCTCTGAAAGGGAGGAAATTCGTAGCTGCTGAAAGGCTGCATTTAAGAGCTCAAGGGATAGCAGCGGTGTTTCCAAGTTACAGACAAGCTGTCACGGGTACGAGGGGTTGCACGGCAGTCAAGGAGGGAGCACACCACTCCTAATACACCCCTGTGCATCACTGATTTGCTCACATAACATCAGTGAGAGCACCCACCACTACAGTGCTCCTAAATCAGTCCTTGTTTCAGCTCGGAGATTACCCTGCAGCACCCAGTCTCTGTGCTCACCCACACGCCAGCAGAGCGGTCCCACCCTGCCCTGCCCTGCACAGGCCCGTCCTGGCCTGGTTCTGCCCCGGTGGGCCTCTTCATGTGGCTGTGGGCTGAGTTCATGGGGCTCCCCCTCATCTCACCCAGCGGAAATCCCTAAATTAAAAAGACCCAAGGGTGACATCAACAGCTGGCACCCCGGTCCTGGGGAATTGACGTAATGTGCTGCAAAGGGCTGGTGCATGTCTGTCAGACGGAGAGAGAGGAGAGGAGAGGAGAGAGGAGAGACTTGGGGGAGTGTGGTGGGGAGGGAGATAAAAGCTAACTAGAGGTGCGTGGTCAGTGGGAGTGGAGCACCTGGTGCAGAGCGACTGTGTGTTGCAGGAAATTCACATACTACACGTAATAAAAACAAGAGCAATGATGAATCTCATAGAGAAACCTTTTACTGTCATAATAACCATTAAACTATCGGCTGCACTGACTGCACTGTACCACCTTAAAGCTAGGTAGTACTAGTTAGCACTCAAAGGGGGGAAGTCAAGATAGTTCACTAAAAGTAATGGATGAAACAGCTGAAATAATAAAACTACAACAAACATCTGTCAACATGTGCAATTCAGTTGTAAGAACAAATATTAGAATATCGGCTTTCATGTAGTTTCACTGGATGTCAGCTCTGAAGTCCATGGACATGAACACATTTGGAACATGACAGGTGGCGTCGAAGGAGGTGTGCATAAGCTCACGATTGACAAAACCCCCCGGGAACCATTGCTATGGAGTATTAAGGACAGGGTCACATGACCTCAGCGGGTGAAACCTTGGAAACGTATCCGAACCACCTCACTCCAGCTGAAGGTGGAGGTGCCCTGAGTGTTTCTAGGCTCTGGCGTGTCTGCTGAACGGCAGCAGGACAACATGAACCCCTGGCCTGGGCTGCATGCTGCGCTGCCAGCTGCCTCTTCCAGTCAGCATTTACTAGGCACAAATTAGAGGCCTACAGTTGAACTTGGCTTTAACAAAGAAAAAAAAAAAAAAAAAATCCTTTAATGACACTATTTCATAGATGCCATGACCTCTGCTCTTTTTTGCTATCGGTTTGTGGGAAATGTGTCGAAAGAGCGACGTTCAGTCAGAAGAATCAGGTTCTACAGTGAAATGATGATGTGTGTTTAAGTCTTTAGGCCGACCTGATTGTGTTTGGATCTTGCTGTGATATTAAACATGTCGATGCATGGGACTGTGCAATCATATCTAATAAAGCAGATAATAATCCCAAAGCTGAGCCAGGAGGCTCAGGAGGAGCGGCTGCTTTTAGCTTCCTCTGTCTCTCTGAGGCTCTGAGGGCAACCACCTCCATGGTCACGGCGTCTATGTTTTGCATCGTTGACAAGACTAAGCATTATCTTCTATTTTAGATATGCCCACACCACTTACATTCAGATGGCTGTGAACACTCTCCATGTGCCACCATTGGTGCCATCTACCACTTAGGAACACGCTGCCGCTGGACTATAAATGGCAACCAGGACAGACTGAAACGTCTTCATTTGGTTTTTGTATGGCCCTGAGAAAAAGGGGCCTGGGAAACCAAATCACTGAGTCTCCATTTCACAGGGACTAGAAACCACAGGGCACGCAAACAGTTCCCCACAGACTGTTAACAATGCTCACTCCTCCGTTCCGCCTCCTCCTCCTCATCTGTCTAGATCTGTTGCAAAACGGACGGGGACATGTCCCTCGGTTTCTTTGTAGCCACGATTAAAGGCATTCCTTTCCAGCTCAATCAAAGACTACCCCAAAAATATTCCAAGGCAAGAATCTAACAGCCTCAAAAACAAATACATGGACAGAAAAAGGGGAAAATAAATAGTAGCTGCGGTGAGAAGTCAATAATATTTTTTTTCCCTTCGCTTAGCCCTGCAGATCTTCTTTTTTCATCTGCCAATAATCAGCAAGAGAGTTTTCTAGTTCATCTGCTGCCAGCAGGGAACCAGGCCCAGGCAGTTATGTCAGTGTGTGTTAGAGGGGGGAAGCAAAAAGAGCTTGCACCTCTCATCAAGCTCCACCACTCAATTACCAGCCGCTCAGGTCAGGAGGCTTCTGAAGAGCTATTGGCTGAAACGCTACATGCAACATTATCAGAATGGAGCAGACTGGTTTAGTAGGAGATGAAAGAAATACATCAGTCTGCGATTATTCTATCACATATTATAAATCAAGACTGAGAGTGACGAGGGCAAAAGGTTTTTTTTAATGGATCTCTGCCCGAGGCCTGGAAAGCCTGCCAGGTTAGTGCGTATCAGGGAGGAACTGAATCAACTCTGCCACATGCAAGCTTGCAGACATACACACACACACACACACACACACACACACTCACACACACACACACACACACACACACACACATACACACACATTTTTATTTTAAGTCGACTTGTCCTGACTCCTTTATTCAGTACTGTAAAATTCAACAATGTAAAATAATTGTCTGTTTTGATTCTCACAGGTTCAGATTGAACCAAACTCGTAAACCAACAGTAGTTTTGTCTGAGAAGCGATAAATCAAAGCTTTTTCTTACTCAGTTTGGCAAAAGATTCTTACAACGAGGGCAAATTTTTTTTTAGAAGCACGGGAAAAGTGGTTGCCAAAAGGAGCAACAAGACCGCAAGTAATAGTTGAAAGAGATTGGTATCTGGTTGCCCGGGTTACTGGGCAACACTCACTGAAGATCCCTGCTAAGATTTGTATGTAATTGTTGCGGGATGAGCCTGAGGTGACAGGACGGGCTGAGCTACTGACCCTCTGCACACATCAGAGTCTGTCGACCAACCATCAGCGTGTGAGGGTTTGTGTAAGAATGTGGGTTCATGAGCGAGAGCACAGCTATGTATTGTTGCTGGAGGCACTTGAGCATGTGCTTGCATGTGGACATAGTGTATGTGTGCATGAGCACGCGCCCGCTGATCCACTGGTGCAGAAAGTCCCTCTGTGGTCCTGCAGAGCACGAGAGTCTCTAAATCTCAGTGGTAACTTTGGGGGGTGGGGCGGGGGTGAATATCACATCCGTCCTTGGACCAATATTCAAGCGACGCTGGCTTGGACGCACACACTGTGGTCCAGCTCTCGGTGCCACAGATGACACAGATACACACTCCTCAATCAAACAGGCGTGTATCTCCTGACCCCGCACTAAGTAGATTTACATGAAAGGCTGCTATAGTGATGCTGGATTGCCTGGTGCCAGGGGAGCGGAGCAGAGGGTCTTTCTCTGTTGGAGCATCTGGAAAAGTGGGCTCAGAGGCCCTCGCCTCGTCTCTCTTTGCAAATGCAAACGAACAGGACGCATTACTGCTTTGGTCCTGTCAAAACAAAAGGCGTGTCATCTTTCCCCTCGCTTTATTGACAGTGTCAGCCCCATATCCAGTAACGGTTACCACAGAGAATGACTTGGGGAAACGTGATCCCATAATGAGGCCCAAATAATTACCACCAGCCCCAAATTTGCCTGGGCGCTTTCTTTAAGTAGGAGTGCCCCCCCCCCGAATCCTGGCGGAGTCGGTCTGTCTCTCTGTTCTATAAAAGGGATTAGACAGAGAAGAAAGAACCTGAAGAGGAGTTGGTCTTAAAGAGAGGGATACGAGGAGTGAGCTGAGTGCTTGGAATACCAAATGAGGAAATGAATGTTACTTTTTTTTTGATATTTCTGCAGAACATATCTCTGATGCACGGCAACTCACACTTTCTCAAATCCATCTTTTTGCTCATTTTTCTTTGCCTCCCTCACCAGCCACTCCCACCTGTTTCAAAATGACTGTTTGATCACACATTAGCACGGAAGTTAGACTGGGATGAACTTCAGGGACGAAGGCTCCAAGCTGGGTTCAATCACACCTGTGGTTTGATCGGTGCAGCAGGTTTTGTGTCATTGACAGAACTGGATTTCAGAGGTCATGTGGGTACGTTATACTGCCCTGTGTGAAACACTGAATACTTAACTTGACTCTTAAAGTTATGTTTGTTTCTATTCTCTATTCAGCAAACACAAGTTGCAGAAACTGTCAAACAGGATTTGGTTTTAGATCCAAAGGATGAAAGCACCACTGACCTGCATTTAAATTCTCAGGCCCAAAGTCTGACAACACAGAGGCAAACAGAGAAAACATTAGGAAGATGAGCAAATTAAAAACTTACATTATTGCAAAGGTTTACTAAACAAATTTTCCTGCCTGATTTACACCTAATTCCTCCAACATCCCGCACTGACACTGGTAAGTTTTTAATATTAGCATGGCTGCTACAGTAAATCCTCACACAACGACCTCTCTCTCTGTACTAGCTGCTATGGGATCACCATGGAAACAGTTTAAAGATGGAACCCTGTGTCCTCTGCACATTCCCAGCGCAGGTTCTGTGGTCTTACTAACACAAACGCACACGCTTATGCGTATACACGCACACACCTAAACATACACACAATCAACAACTAGGGCCACTCCATCAGCCTCAGGCCAGCGCTGTGCTATACATTTCAAAGCCCTGAGTTAAACATAAACACAGCACTTCCCTGTCATAACAAGTCAGTGGTTTGGTAACCCAGCAGTTTGTTAGTATTGCAGTGATCCTTCTTCCCCGTAGACACGGGGGCCACATCCACACGTCCTCCAGGCTTCCTCCGGCCCGTCCCTGGCCTGCAGGACGACTCTCCGACTCTCTCAGGTTCCACAACATCAGTCAGGAAAAAACCCTCCCACACATTTTTACACGTCAATCATTTAAGGTTGGGAACTGAAGGTCAGTGACATGGACAGAGATTAGCCAGGGGAATGAGGAAGGGTGTTCACAGAAGGGAAGAAATTATAGGAGAAGGAGTGACAGAGAAAGAGACAAAAAGGAAATGTGATGTGAAGAACCAGAGGGGACAAGCTGCGTGTCACACGCTCATATCTGCTCTAAGTACATGCTGAGTTTTTATTGACTTTTTTCAGGACTCTTTTGAAGTCCACGATCTTTATGACTGCCACATTTTAAATAGCATTTATAATATCTCTAAACTTCTTTATATTAGTAATCTAAGACTCTCAAATTAACTGTCATGATCAAGCAGAGTTAGCATTAGCCAAAGGTTATTCATCCATCGGCTGTGGTTTGTTTATGGCTGGTTGTTTACCTTGCTACATAAACATTATAATTTAGAACTATCATTTCATATTAGTGATATATTTCATTGTGTTGCTGTTGTTCTTAATTCATTTTAAATAATCAAATAATCATTTTACCTGCTTTATGAAAGCACACAAAGCACAGAGGCAGTTCTTGTTCTTCACTGGACATTAGTGCTTTGAGCTAAATGCTAACGTCATCATGCTAACATACTCCTAATGATGTCCAGGGTAACGTTTGCTAATCAGCACACACTGATGGGACTCTCATTAGTTTGGTCATAAAGCAAAGTATTGTACAAAGTATTGGATTGACCTGATGGTGGCGCTAGAGGGAAAGTCGGTACAAAATCCGACCCATAGCTGCTGGAACATTTCAGTCCAGACCAAAGTGGTGGAGCGACAGACCGTCCCCGGACCCACGCTGCTACCGTGGCTAAAAACACATGTGACCTAGCCCAGTGAGCTAAGGCTTATCTAAACATATGTAAACTGATGCTGTAGCTCTTCAAAATAAAACTACTGTATAACACGGAAAAGTGGCGCTCTGCTCAGACAGAGGAGAGTTTCACGGTGGTTTCCTTTAACGAGAGACAGGTGCCTTTTTTTACACGCTTGCACGTAAAATAAAAAGAACTGCAGGCTGCTGGGGGTGTTTCAAACGCCCCTCTTTATTTGGAAATGCAATCCCATGTTCCCCCCCTCAAACACATCTCCTTCTGTGGCCTTTGCAGTTCTTAAAAAGAGGGGTCAGACCTTATTATGACATATGAGAGGCAGCCATGCTTCTCTTTTCCCTCTTCCTGCAGCTCTCCCAACTGTTCTTCCAGTCATTCATGAAGCTTACAAACCAAAACACAGCTCATGGTCTGAACATGAATGCCATCATACATACAGTGACATATGCAGCCGGTGAGCTCATGACGCCCTGTGTGAGAAGAGGAACAGCCTGATGTGGATGTTTAACTGTACAACTGCCATTTCAAATCAATAAATGAATAAAGAGCTTTATTTCTTTCTCCAATATATCCTCACATGTTGATATATTTTACTCCTATTGCTTCCTAACAATGTTAATTCATCTAACCACGTTGAGTTATTTTAAGTGGAGGGTACTGTTATTAATAGGCACATAACAAAATGCTGTGTAATGATTCAGATTATATTTGAAATATAAACTCTGGCATGAGGCCTGATGTAATAGATCACAGATTAGATGTTGTTTCTCATCTTGTCTACAGGTTGGCAGCAGGTGTGTTTCACCTGTCAGCCGCTGAACACAATTCAAATGAAATAACTCTACACGTCTGCAGAGGAATATAAAGCTCTGTTATTGAATCGGGGTTATAGTTTACGCCATAAATCATTTTCCTGAAATGCCCCTCGGAGGCATCCCCATCCTCCCATCCGCACAGAACAAATGACAGACGAAAATGACTTAATCCACCGACTTCCTCTTTCCTCACCCTTGATTCTTTTAACATCTGTCCCAGGCATGTGCACTTGCTATACACTGCAAAGGATTTCCATACCAACAAGTCATGGAGTTGCATGTTCATCCTTAAATCTTGTTTTCCTGGGAGCAGGACCTCCGCCATAAAATAAATCAGATTAACTCAACTTGTGTTTTAAAAAATAAACACCCAGAGTCACCCATAAATTTTAAGATATTAAGAGGAATAAGGGATTTTAAAGTTCAAAACTAGATGAAAACACTCTCTCAGATGCGTATTAGAGTACCTGCTATACTTCCACGGAAGATCTCTAATTTAATCCAGAGGAGGATCCCGTGGAAAGGATAAAACGTGTTTCTCCACCATCTCACAGGGAATCCCATAATCACCTGTGGCCGATGTCGGAGAAACGCAGTCATAAAGGCAAAGAGCGAGTAAATACAACAGCTAAATTAAGGGCTTTTCTATGTTATTTTTACTCTTTGTAGTTTATGTGACCACTTTGCCCAGGCACATACACATGCTGCATCCTTAGCAACCCCACCAGTAAACAGTCCCAGAAACATCAGCAGAGACACTCGTCTGATGTGGCCGCTGGCTGCTTGCTACACACCTTGTAACTGGCAGCGTAATTGTTTTCTTTGTCGTTGCTGTATTTCGAGTTGGCTCTGAGGCGGGCACCGAGGGCGGCCTGTCAGGGAACGCTCCGAGAGCTTCCCAAGACAAACTCATTTCTGTCTGACATCGCTGATGTTTGTGCGTCCAGATATCTACCTGAGACCATCAGTGGATGGAGGGGGAAGGAACGAGGGAGGGGAGGCAGAATGGGTGCTATAGGATCCTTTTCCCTTCACCTCCTTTTCTCTGAAGGTGCCCTGCTGGTAGTTCTCTGCAGGCTCCGGGCCCAGATGGGTCCTGTCTTGTTTTAATGGCCAAATGGAGCGTACAGTTGTGTGTACAGAAGTATGTATGTACTATATGGGTGGAGGGAGGGGGTAAACGTTGGTGGGCATGAAGCCAGGAGCACGGAGCTCCTTGTGGAATGCCATGGAAAAATGAGACAGAGGAATGCAGACTCCACTGAGCAGTGTAAACAGGCCGGGCTGAGAGAATGCTGCCATGCCGCTTTGAAGTCGCTTCATCTCCCTATCACACACACACACACATGCGCACACGCATACACGCACGCATGCACGCACGCACGCACATGCACGACAGGCTGCTTTGCTTTGTGATTTACCAAAAAAGCAGGATTTTAAATAGTGAACACTGAGCACTGCTTTTGTCGGGGCGATGACATGAATGCGACCTCAACACACAGCATGTACAGTATGTGTGTGTTTTCTGCCCTGCTAGATGTCTGCCAGGCCTGAACACACACTATTTATTACTCAAACACAGATGCACACACTTCAACACATGAGCACATATATGCGCCCACGCACATGCCTGTGCAGTCACATACAGAACGTACACACACACACACACAAACATATACAGGAGCTCACACCTGCTCTCCCTCTGCAAGCACGACACTTCAAGGCTTCCGGCTCTGCTGACGACAGTGAATTTTTATGAGGCGAGTCCGCCTAGCTCCTCAAACTCCCTCCCTCCCTTTTCTGTCCCATCCACTCCTCGTCCTGCTTCAATATGCTCTTTCAACATCTTTGTTGAGCGTGCGGCAGTGATATCAGGCTAAGAATGCCTCCAGTGTAGACAGTAGACACACAGGCACCGGAGCCTCTACCTCAGCGTCTGAGCCAGCCGGCTGAGGAATCCACTCAAGTGGGCTGGTAAACACTGCTGCCCTCTGGAACACCACTCTCTCTAACTACCAGTGTGTGTGTGTGTGTGTGTGTGTTCAGAAAGTGAGACTGTGGACATGAACAAGTGTTATATCAAAACTACTCTCTGCTGGCGGTGCGATGGAAAAGAAAAACTGAGGGTTCAAAACAAGGGTCATGGTTAAATATGTTTTTTGTGCAGTAGGTGGAAAAAAAATACATTTCTTTTCATTGATTTTGCAAAACAAACTCACTCAAACTCACTCAAGGAAAGAAAGATGTATGCGGTTGTAATGTAATTTAATTATATGAATTCAATATTAGTCAGACTATTTATTATGTGTAAATGAATGGACATATTCATACACTGTCACGTGCAAACTGACAGGTGATGAAACATGTACTTGGGCTTTATTATCCATATTCTAAGATAAATGGGGGTTTACAATCGATAAAAAGATACTTTATTTATCCCCTAAGGGAAATTCATGTGTCCATTAGCTCATTGTTGATAATAATAATTACAAAAAAACAGTTAATAATAAATAAACAATACTGGGGTGGTTACTGGTCTTACTCCCTGCCCTGATTTTATCCAGCCAGTCTGAGGACTGAACCAGCAGCCGTCTGATCTCTGATCTTTCCGCCCCCACTGGCCCGCTGCTTCACTGTAGCTGCTGTTTTCTCCATGATATCCACTCTGTCTTTATCTGTAACCTCTTCTGTCGAAACTATATGGACCCAGAAGTTAGACTTTGAATTAGTCTCTCTCTCGTTTATTGTCTGCTCTCTCTGTCTTCTCATTTACATTTATCGTACAGATGATTGTAGCTGAACGGGCCGGGCTAACCTGACTGATTAACCCTGTTCAGCTAAGAGTCACAGACTGACAGCCACTTCACTGCCAAACTTTCTTTTCCCTTTTCCCATATGTTCCTCATGTGTCAACCTGCACACTGTAATTAAACTGTATTAGACTCTAAAGACTGTTATTATTTGTTGTACTTATCCAAAACATGCTATGAACCAAACTGAACATCCTGTACCTGGTAGGTCTGATGCGGTTATCGGCTGGAAATCTTTAATTAGGACAGTGTCACTACATGTGTCGTAACTCCCTGACTCCCCGTGCAAATCTGCGGCTCCTCCAACAGTCAGACACCTCACTCTAAATATTACTCTGTCACTTTTTCAAAAAGTCAAGTTCAAACGAATTCGAACAGACAAGTAATTCGTCCAGACAAATTTGAACGCGTGGTCTCGCTCGCTAGTGTTCTCCTCCATTTTTATTAGTTAGCTGGTGCAGTGTGAGTCCTACACTCGTCTCTCCTGGCGGCTCACTGCACTCTAATTGTTTAGATGTGTCCTGAGTGATATCTAGTCCTTACCAATGCTTTGTATCACGATGTGTTTATTTTCCTTTGTCCATAACTTGGTTTACTGATAGATCAATAGGAAGTGAATTTTAAGAATGCCCTCTGCTGGACTACAAGCTATTTCAAACAGTCCGATGCAGTTCGTGCAAATTTTAAATTCAAGTGGGTCGCTGCAGTTTGAACAGAGCCTCAGCCCTGGTAAATACAAACAGTGCTTGTCTTCAGTGACGGCTCCAGCAGCAACACACACTCAACACCACCACCATGCAACACTCAACACATCTATATACACGGTCATAAAAGTCTCTATGGTGTATATACACATAAATCACCTGTCCTACTTGGAAACAGTGTGTATACAGTACACACACAGACACTAACAAAGTAAAGTTGAGCCGTGGCTGCTGCTGCTGTCTGCCATTGGCGGCCTTTCGTTTTCACAGCGCTGTGCCACCTCAGTAGGAAAAGTCTGGAGTGTCTTTGAACATCAGCACACAGCCCTGCGGCCGATGAATGAACTCCGCGGCGTTCACCTACTGTCGTCCTGTCTGGGCGCCAGTGGAAAATAAACTATTTAGATAGAGCGACATCCAAAATATCCTCCAAACACATCCTCGAGAGAACACCATGGCTTTGCACAAATGACATTTATTTAGACATCACTCCTCATTAAAATATATTTGGCGCATAATTACAGAAGGGGAAGTGTATGTTGAGTGTATTGAGCCGGACTCAATCTGCCGCAGACAACAAAACACAAGGCGTCTTTCCACCACAGCGGCAGCACTATGGTGCAGTACTTCCTACTTTAAAGAGCGGTCTTCCGCTTTCCCCTCTGTATTCTGCGGGATGAAAGGTAGGAGAGCCCGGAACAGAGTGCGGCCTGTCATCACCGCCGCGCTGTCATATCATAGGGAAGCTTTTAAATTGGTACTTCTGCTGCCTGGCAGGGTCGGCCTTGCTGGTGTTTTCTTGTAGCCGCTAGATAAATCTCTTCAGCAGGAGCAGTCCGTCTGTGATTGAGGGGCCAGCCGACACCACAAGAAGGCACGGCTCCGCTACTGAGAGAGACCTTGGTCAGGAGGCTAAGGTACATAAAACCCCAGCAGCAGTTCATCTACCTCAGCCGTGCCTTGTATTCTCCTCCTCTTATCCTGGAAGCTCTGGGGGCCTGCAGACAAAACATTCCTGTTTTTCTGCAGATTCTTGGCAGCAACGGAGAAGGCCTCGCAAAATTTTTTTTTTCTTTTTACTATCATTGGCTGGAATTCACCGTAAACAGAGATTCGTGTTGTGTGAGAAAAGAGAAGGTATGTCCCTCACAGAAAAGTGTGCCTTCCTTACTTTGCTACTGTCTTTCAGCCTCTGGCAAATGACTAAACCAGTCTGGGGTCAGATCCAGGGAGCTCCTTAAGTCATTTCCTGCTGGAATATTTAGTTCAGTCTTATTTCATGGGGTCACTCTCTTCACTCACGAGTCCTTTCTTCTGGGTCCCATCAAAACATTATCTTTTCTGTCCCTGCCTTGTCTTCAGGCGATTTATGGCTGGCACTTCCTTGCATTGTAAACACCAGCAGGCTTTATTCGTAATTCAGGGATGCTGCAGGCACAGAGCTACAAGAGAGCGGGAAGCTGCACAGCCACACAATGTAAAGTATTTAATGACGCAGAGATTCTGCATTATTCTGGCTCCTCTATGTCACTTAATTCCAGCAAGGTAAAAAGATTAAACCAGCAGGATGTCGTTCAACCTCAACTTTCCAAAATAAGATAATTTTTCTCTTCTTTATTTTTACTTGTTATTTCGTACTGTAAAGAAATAAAGAAAGATTTATCTGGAAACTATAAAGGATAGGGCATGAAAAGAAATGATTACATGGTGATAATTGGCAACTATTTTGATAATTAATTAATTATTTGAGACAGTTATCAAGAAAGAAATCTTGATTACCTTCTCAAATGTAAGACTTTGCTGCTTTTCTTTGTTTCTTATCACAGTAAATTAAATGTTTTTGGCTTTAGTCAGACGGAACAAGACATGTCAAGGCTTCATCATTAGATTTACTAAACTGGGATTTTTCTTTACAACAACAACAAACTGATTAATCAAGAAAATAATCTGCAGTTGAATCAACTATGAAAAGAAGTAGTTGCAGCCCAGGGTCGTAGCTTCCCACTTTTGATGCAGTAACTAAAACTTTTCTTTACTTTTACTGCATAATAGTGGGTTAACATTTCAGCTGTGACCTGAAGCATGGATCAGAATTTGAATTCAGTCCAACACTGTGGTCTCAAACCAAGCATGAAGAAAAACATCTTCTGTATTGTTTCTTTGAGTCTCAGTGTTTTGTTTTCATTAAATGTCAATGGGATGAATTCAGGGAAAGTGGGACAGGTTTTGGCAAATGTCTCATTGTCCAGTTTTTTTTTTTTTTCATTTAATTACGTCCTCATCAACGTGCAACGAGTTATACCTACATAAACTGTCATCCTCTTTTGCAGAGGTGTAATTTTCTGCTTGAGTGGGACATTTAGTTTAGCATTAAAACTCATCATGCGTGTGGGAAAACTGCTAAATGTTTATTCAGATATGTATGTTTGATCCAAATCCATCCATTCATTTAGCTGATCCATAATATTCAGCTCAAGTAAATATAATGAAGTAGGTCATTATTCAGATTTTCTCCCTTTTCTCCTGAATTCCAGTTATAAAACATTTTGCTGTGACTTTACAACCTCCCTTCAATTAAAGTTTAAGGTTAAATCAATACATCCTGGTTCACTGCGAAAAAAATGTCAGAGCATGGAAGAAAATGACAATGTCATGAATCATTTTGTCCTGTATCTTTTTTCAGCTGCATTCCTCAATAATACAAAGGAATTCAAATTTCCACTGAGGCATTCTGCGGTTAGTGCCTGTGGGCAGGTCCGGGGGTCTACGACACCAACAGGACCATAGTGACAGAGACGAGGCCCATTCACCGAGACAGATCAACTCATCTTTACAATACAGACCTGGCTGTCCCCGCAACCTGATCTCGTATCCTCCCAGAGTCACTCAGCAGCCTCACATTAGACCCTTTACACTTCCTCTGCCGGGTCTCCTTCCTCTGGCCCGAGGGTGTGACAACCACGGTATCTGTGAGCCTCTGCGACGGTGTGTGTGTGTGTGTGTTTGTGTGTGCACTGGACACAAAAGAGGGTGACCTCATATGACATGAAAGGAGACATCGAGAATCCTGTCTCAACTGGAGTCAACTGGAGGGTCCACAATGCTGACACTCCTGCAGTCGCCTGTTAACTGCCACCTGAGCCAAGTTCACCCTCTGAGCCGCCTGCGGCGCAAAGAGAAGAAATCCTGTACGCTGTGTCTCCCGCATTCTGTCCGACCGATCGAAGCGTTTAAATTCAGTGCTAATTGAGGACTGCTGGAAAGAAATGTTCTCCTAAGCAGCAGGCAGGTGACAACAACAATGTGGCAATAACTTTTCATCACCTCTTCCTGCAGCGGTGGGTTTTTCTGGGGGTTGGTTTGTGGCATTTACTGCCATGTGAGGGGAGGCACTCAGTGCAAAGTGGAACCAGAATTTCCTGATCCATTTTTGTGCTGGAACCTTTGTAGACAAGCCAACAGATCTCCTCGGTCGAGTGCACACACACCTGCACCCGGCGGAAAGGAGGAGGAGAGGGGAGAGAGAAAAAAAAAGGCGATGGAGCTCGAGTGCAGACCGCAGTAAATAACCGCATAAAATTAAACTCCTGGCAGGGAAATGATAAAGACTGAGGGGAAAGCACAGCGTTCCCTCACATCGGTCCATTCAAGCTGCGCCGCTATGTGGGTGGGCTGCAAATCAGAACCAGCTTTTTACAGGCCCGTCCCTTAGAGGAGGCAGCGCTGTGTGGCAAAGGCCAGCTGCCACTCTCCCAAGCTGCATCGCACTCCAGCTCGCTCCCGGTTAACCACATGACAGCCAAACCAACGGCAACCCTGACCTTTCAGACCGACCCCCCCCACCCCCTGGGTAAAGCCCGAGACCCCCGAGAGATGAGGTAGGTATAGTTGAGTTGCGGAGTGAGATGTGTAGAGATGGAGAGAGCGGCCAAGAGTTGGGTTGTACCCGATTGTCACCTCCCTCCAATTCCCACTCACACCTGCAGGATAATGGTTAAATAACGGGGGGGGGGGTTCAGCATTAAGCTCTTTAATTAAACAGCTCAAAACACAGTGCACCCTCCAGTGGGTGTTATGCTAATGCTAATGTTCATCTGTCTGTGTGCTGCAAGGTGACGATAAAGGAATGGAAAACACATTCATTCTGATTATATTCATCATGGAATCTAAAATATATTGGGAGAAATAAAACATAGCAATAATAAAATATTGAATAAAAACAATTTCAGGACGTCCTAGTGCTACCGTCCTCACTGAGAATCAACCATAATTCTGCAGCTTAACACAAATTTCAGCCACTTTCAACTAACTTCTTTTGTTCGCCAGTGTGTATGTTTGAGTCAAGGGCAGTTACTGACAATTATTTATTATTTTCTTGATTAATTGTTTGGTTTTAAAAAAGTCTGAAAATATGTGAAATGTCTCCGTCAGTCCAAGGTGAGTCTTCAAATGTGCTGCTGGGTCTGCCTAACAATCAGTCCATCCACCCTGATATAAAATCACTCATCCTCTGTAATGCAGCTTTAATTTCAGTTATTTTCATATCGTTACATTGAGCAAGTTCATGCTTGCAATGAAAGTCAACAGACGGAATAAGTCTCATGTTCGTCCTGCCACACTACCACGTCCTGCCTCTAAGGAGGCGTTCACAATCTAGCGCCAACCTCCAGGGCTGAAACAGTGAAGTGCCAAGAACTGCAGTTCCTCTAATGACCACTTGAGGATGGCTACAAAAGTGAGTCAATCCCCATAGACTCCCAGACATGAACATGTTTACAGCCTGGTACAGAAAACAGTTTTGGTCTTTCTAGTTAATTTCCTCTTTCATGATGACTGTACGGGGGAGGAGGGATTTCTATATAACTCGCCTGTTTACATTTTATTAAGACTTGAAGTTCTGCATAAGGGCGTGGCTGCTTTGAGTGACAGGTGGGTGAGCGTATGATTGTCACCAAAGACTTGGCTCCACATGCGCCTCACCTCTTTGCCCAATTTTGGATTAGCTGGGAGTTAGGAGCGGAGTCAGGCAACTGCCAAGATGGCGAAGGTGGAGGAGCTCACTCTGAGCTTCAAATCCGCTCTTCAGAAACCTGAGGGTGACGTCACAGAGGCTAGTTCCATCTAGTCCATAGATAGATAGATAGATAGATACTTTATTTGTTCATAAAGCAGGTTTTTCTACACCTTATACATAAAAACATGAAGCCACTCTTACTTTTCAGCACAGAATTCCTCTAATGTGACTAAAGGGCTCACACTCACAACTTGAACATACTAATTCAGTGTTTGTTTCCTTCTCTACCGTCTATTTAGTTTAATTGACTCCATCTGCCTGTGTGAAGGTGTGACTCATGAGAGGAGGCATTAATTTTAATACTCATGAAGCATTAGGTAAGCTGTAGGTGTGTCCCTTTATGTATTTCAGTATTCAGACCAGTCCCGTAGCCTAGAATGAACTGTTAAATCCATACCAGCAGACATGCGTGATTCAGGCAGATTTTTAGTCATCCTGACTCCCTGCCAGCTTATTACCACTGCGAGCCTGACGTGAGTCATCCTGATAGCACAGCCTGTTCGAGCTTAGGCAGAATTACTATGAACTTAAGTGGTTATCTCTGCTCTCTCTGTGATTGTTGGCACACAAACACACTTTAGACACGCTTTCCACCGAGGTGCCAGCTGAACACGTTAACAAAACAGAGAAATATCATTAGTCCTACTGTCCTACTCCTCATGCCCCAGTGCCTTCATACATATTCTGCTGACAGTTATTTTTTTGACGTTAATTATTTAAGATGCTGACTGTGGAAACGGAGCTCACGCTTTGACAAAACAAGCTCTTTGTAAGTTTTTCTAGTTTCCTTGTTCATTGTTTCCTGGTTAAATTCAAAACACATTTTAGAAACTTCATGTAGACACTGAAGATGAGTGGGATGAAAAAAAGAAAAAGAAAAAAATCATCATCAAGTGTTTCTTGACAAAGACCAGAACTCTTCTCATGTTGTGTTACTCAGTGCTGCCTAGCCCTGGGGTGTCTTTCATGTGACGGCTGTTTTATTAGAGTTCTTAATTCCTCAAAGCGGGACACTCGAGAGTTACAAGGCACTGATTTTCTATGCTAGAGGGAGGTCTTTGTTCCCTCTCATTTCAGAGTAATTCATTATTAATTCATTATTATTTAATTGGGATTTTTTTTTTTCCTAAGCGTTAGGGCTCACATCAGCCCAACCATCAAGACCTCCCACCAGGAAAAGATTTATCACCTCCCCTAAAGGTATACCACTAAAACCCCAGCTGCTCAAACTAAATACAGTAGCTCATCTTTTTTTTAATTATTAAAAACATATTTATTTGTAGGTGTCGGCTACAACAAACCAACTCTCATGACTCTTTCAAGTAGCAGAGGATTCACATATGAGTGAGCTGGCTTCCTTTAATTGGAAACCATCTTAAAGGACTAGTTTGACATTTTGGGAAAAAAATGATTTGCTTTTTTTTTTTGTTTTTTTCCAAGAATCAAGTAAATCGATCAGTTTAATATGAATCTGGAACCAGCAGCTGGTTAGCTTAGCTTAGCATAAACTCTGGAACAAAGGGGGAGAGAGCTAGCCTGAAGGTAACAGGCTAGCTTTCAGTCCCATCCCAATCAACGATCGAGGTCACCAGCACTTACAACGGAGCACAGGAGAATTTGTGAACTGGTTTTCAGTCACCCTGAAAATTAAACTTTTCATGTTTTCAGTACATGTAAGGAAAATGTGTTCAGTTGTTTTGGCATTCTCAATAAATATACGGAAACACTGCACATGATCATGGCTGACCTTTAGTGGCGTGTATGGATGATACCTACACTCTCTGTGGGCAAAATGGTGCTGGTGATAAAAACCTGTGTGCTACACATTATTATAATAATCCCAGTGTAAATGAATGAGGGGAAATGAAAAGAAAAAAAAACTGAAGAAACAAAAGTTGGATGATGTTTGAGACACTTTCAGCCAGTAGAGGAGACTGTGTAATGTAATATATACTGAAGGGAGCAGCCTAAATTATATGATGTGCATATGGAGGACACTGTGTGATGCAGTAAGATAAAAGATCATCCACAAGTCAGAGCTGAGATACAAGCAAACATCTGCGTCGACAGAGAAGTGCAACAGCTGCCGAGCCCCCTCTCCCTCTCTATTGGTGGTTTACTTTAGACATTCCTCTGACATACACACTGCACACACATTTACAGGCACAAGAGCATGAGAGAGTCTGCAGTGTTTTGGAGTGGTGAAGTGATGTTGGCAGTGTTTTACGGTGAGTGTGTGTTTGTCTCATTATGTGGACCCCACAGGCCAGACAGTTCTAGTAAAGGAGACGGGACTGTCGCCTCAGGAGAGATGGATGGGCTGGGAGATCAGTGCGAGGGGTGTGAAGGGAAGGTGGGAAGGGAAGGAGGGGAGGAGGTGAGGGGTGTGTCTCGACACGCAGCCCCTCTGGGTAGACGGGCAATGACATCCAAAGCACTTCCTCCCTTGCACTCACTCCAAAGGAACATGTTGTTAACGTAGAGAGACAGACCGACACTCTCAGACAGTGATCACAAGGGAGCGCCATATCAGTTGCCCTTGTTCATCAGGCCACACCCACTTGATCAGAGAGTTGATGAAGGTTCAGTTATGACTTATCAAACACTTGCCACTTTTACCACAGGTACAAATGAAGTCATTTCCTTTCCAGCAGCAACCTTGACTTTGGGGCGTGACGGTGTTGTTGTGAGGAGCGTGTTCAGGAGCAAACCATTTAAAAACAAAACACAACAACAACAAAAAGTCTAATATGATGCCAAGCTGCACGTCTGTTTGTGGCTGATTTGATTCAGAAGGAGCAGAACAAAATATAATCCCTATATTCTTCTGTAAAAAAAAACAACAAAACAGCGATGGGGAAATATTTAACATAGCTAAGGTTGAATTTAGTGGAATAAACTACAAATCTCAAGGGGATTATAAAAACCAACTGGCATGTGAAACCCCTATCGTCTGAGGAGGAAGTGGAGTCAGCCCGGGGTGTTTTCCACATTACATGCAGCCCTAATATCAAAGGTGATAACAATTCCAGCTGCGTCGCTGTTGCTGCTACACACAGGATCATCTGGAGGATTCATCCCCGACCAGTGGCTACAGGCCCCCGTCCACCGCCATCACCAAACACGACGCAAAAGCACACTCGGACTCCTTCATGCACAAATGTAACAACAACAAAACATTTTTTCCCATTAAGTTCATGAATCAGACAGATGAAGCTACACAGAGGTTAAAACAGGAGCTGGATGGAAGGCACCTTTCACTCAGTTTCCTGCCTTCCTCGCAGCGGGGGTGTGGGACACGAAGGAGGGAAAAAGAGGAAACAGTTGTTCTCTGAGTTCTGTATCTCTATTCTTAATAAAG
Organism: Seriola dumerili; assembly: GCF_002260705.1. NCBI lineage: Eukaryota > Metazoa > Chordata > Actinopteri > Carangiformes > Carangidae > Seriola > Seriola dumerili. The sequence goes on from NW_019174346.1 coordinate 3,254,843, forward strand.
GCTGTCGCTCCCTTCAGAAGTTTAATTAGAGGCTGAGGTGGTTGCACGCGATGGATCTGGCCCTTGGCATAGACCTGCGACAGCTCTGTAGGTGTGGATCCGCTCAGAAGTGCGTCGTCTATTTGGCGCTCCAGGCCTATCAGGCAGAGGAGAGGGCAGGTAGATCAGGTGTGAATCAATAACAGGCCTGTCAAGGTGACAGATCCCCGAGGAGAACATGATTGATGGGAGAGGCGTCCCCTCTGTGTGGTTCAGCGTACAGTGAACGGTCACAGCTTGAAGATCTGAATTTGGACAATCAACTTTCTCCATAAAGGGCCGTCAACTCTGGAAAATATCACCAACTGAAATCACATTAACTCCAGATATAAATTCCTTTTCCTGTTGTCTCTTTTCAGACTGTGTATGTTTAGCTAATTGTAGGATATTATCAGTTGTGTTGTTTTTGCTATTGACTGTTTTAATTACATCACACATGTAAAAGCCCAACTAGGGACAGGAGTCGAGAATTAGCAGCAACTATAAATTGTCTGTGCAACACATTCGTTTCTGACTTGTTTCGAAACTATGTTAAATTGCATTGTCCCTATCAAATAAATAAATAAACTCAAATAAGGAATTGTTCGACATTCTGGGAAACATTATTACGACAAGATCAATACAGCCAGGATGGTTATCTTATTTTAGCTTGAAGACTGGAAACTGGGTGAAACAAACACCCGCACCGCTGAAGCTCATTACTGAACACATTATATCTCCTAGTTTAATCCACACAAAAACAAGTTCTGGACTATTTCTGGACTTGCTGCAGTAACTTCCTGAAGTCTCGTCAGCATGAAGCCGCTGACTTCACACACACTACATAATGTTTTCAACAACTGACTCCTCCACATGAAGTGAAAAAGGGAGAGATTATCTTGAGCCAGCGCACAATCTCTGTGTTTCAGAGACGGTAAATCTGACTGATAATGTCATAAGAGACGTGATTGATGTCATTTCAGTGGTGACCTTGTTATCAGCTGGTCCATAAACAGAGCAGGAAATCATCTGTAATCGTTAGGGTCACAAATAGTACATCAAAAGTCCACGGCCTGAAAGGGAGGCTGAATTGTGTCACAGTCTTTCCAGAGCAAAAACAGAGCAGCGTGTTTTTATTTGACTGAGATGGAAGATAATCGAATGATTCTGTACAAAGACACAAAACCCAACTAACTACTACTCTGCTGAAAAAAGAAAACTGTTGGACTAATAATCAGGTGTCTGTGTCTGCATGTCTTTCTAGCTTGAGTAGAATAGCACCTGAAGATGACTATATATTTCTTTTCTTTTTTTTTTTTTTATCAAATGTGGATTTGACAAAGCAGTGAGGAGCAAGTCGGTTGTGTGTAAACATGGAGACCAACCGGCCCACAGAGAGAGGGCACCAGAGATCGCTCACACACTGTTGTAGTCAGCACAGCCAAACCCAGTGTAGAGTACAAGTGGATTTTGGCCGATAAATCCGTCTGGATTGTAGAGTCGGTGCACTGCTGCCTGAATTCATGTCAAGAGACAAACATGCTCTGTGCAGTGAGACACGCTGTAGAGTGAGTATTACGGTGCACGCAGCATGTTGAAGCTGTGAATGGAGCTGTTTGTTTTCACAAAGAGCCCATTTAAAGATACAGCACTTAAGTCGAAATCTCAAACAATGATGTATTCAGACAAAATACATATGATTTATGTCACTGAAGTAAAATCTTGACACTTATTGACTCATTTAAATATTTTTTTAATCCAAAGTTGTTTTTACTGTTTTTTAAATTCTATTTTCATCCTAATGTTCTGATCTTAATGTTCCCATGCCTCTGTAAAGCGATTTGAATTGAATTAATAAAATAGACTTCCCCTGCCAAAAACAAAAACACACTGAATAACAATAAAGAAGTAAAGAAAATCACCCATCCTAGTTTCTTTTTCAGAATTATCACAAATCCAAAGACGTTTTGCTGCTGATGTGTCTGTGCAGTGTTGGGGAATGCTGTGTGAAGAAGTTGTATAAAGTCTTTTGTGGCTCCTGGGGGAGCTGTGTAAAGCCTTTTTATACAGTGTATGTGTAACGCCTGATAAATTACCTCCAGTGATGTCACCTGAGTCTGCGTCTTTTAGGTCTGAAGACTACAAGTTTGAAAACTAAAATAAATCTGAGTGTGAAGACTCCAAAACTGTCGGTAGTCAAGTTGCATTGTGGGTATTGTAGGCGCCAGGTTATGACAAGGGAGGAGCGAAGATGATACCTCTGGTTCTTCTGATAGGTGGAAGTAACAAAAATCAATTGATTAAAAATGGAGATGAATTGAAAAACGGAGAGATAAATAATCAAGTGATTTTATTACTTTACAGCCTGATTGACAGTCGTGGTATGATGAAAACAGAGACATGTGTCATCATATTCCCTGTCTTAACATTTATCATTCACAACATTTGCCGTTTATCATTCCAGTAAAGTGGCCTGGAGGGTGGGAGTAACAAAAAACTACTGAAAAAAATGGAGGTGATGAAAAGGCTTATGAAATAATTATGGAAGCGATGAAATGTATCTGAATTGAAAAATAGAGTGATCACTTGTCAATTGACTTGATGAACTTGACTGAGATTTTATTTGAAACACCGTTTTTATTATGTCCGCCCAAAATGTCAATCAAAAGCCACACCCACTGACTAACTGAGGCTTTGGCTCTCAACTTGCAGTGGGCGTAGCTTTTGATTGACATTTTGGGCGGAGCTAATAAACAGTAGACAATTTAAAGTATATAAAACAAACACACCATAGAAAACCAGTGCAGGAGAGCTTTGAGACAGGCTGTGTTTTCTCAGCACAGCTTATTAAACATTGGTAAATATGTTAAAAAGGCAGAAGGCAAAGAAATGAAAGTAAGTGAGATTTAACCCACAGGGGCTGTTTTGTTCCAAGTGTAAACAGGTTTAAGATTCAAACTGCAATGGAGAACAAAGTCTGTTTTCTGACAGTCACTGTGTGTAAATAACAGTTTTCTTATCTGTCCACTTGATATCGGCCCCTCATCACCGTCCTCACTGCGCCCCGTCTGTTCCAAACCGTCTCATCTCTCAGTGAGGAGAGAAACATCACCCGCCTCGGAGCAGGACCTTCCTATGAAGGACTTTATTATGAGGAACCGTGGAAAAATAAAAGCGTGCCGACAACAGACAAGGGAAAAAAGAAAAAAAACTTGTGCATAAAAGGCGAGTGATAAGCGAGGTAGATTGGCGATAAGAGACAAAGACTGTACATGCACAAACGCGCCGAGACCAAGGAGATGAGGGCTGGCGATAAAACACACCAAGCTGAAGGTGGCGAAACACAAGCGCCTGAAACAGAGGGACAGGAAGGGAAAAAGACTGAGATATAGAAGGCAAGAGAGAGAGAGAGATTAAGGGTGAAGATGGAAGTGTATGTGTGTGTGTGTGTCTCACTGTTGCACCTGTGAGTAATCTTGGGTTCGTCAGTGTGCTTCGACAGGCATCTCTGTAGGCTTCGCTTCCTCTAAATGGGCCAGATGAATATGTAATCTGTGCTCTTTCATCCTGATCCTTTATTTCCACCCTGGCCACTTACAGCAGCCCGCTCTGCTGCTGATCACAGCGCCACGAAAACTGCACAGGCACGATATGCTGCGCACAAGCCGCACAAAAGACAGGCCACAGGGTCAAATCTTACTGTGTGTGTATTTACTGGCCTTTATGATGCCCATCCCTGTATATACCCTAATGTGCAGTATGTGACAGTATAGAAGAAATGCAAAAAAGGGGCTATTAACATTAGAGCTTTATTGCAAAACAACAAAACAATATTAATGCTGATAAATACCAACAACTCAACCATTACTTCTCCAAGTGTTTGTTGGTCACACTCGCTGTGTTATAACCAGTTAACTGCTCCTTAAAATCAAACACCTATCACAAATAATGGTCTCCTTCAAGCCTGATCAGATCAGGATTTTTGCAGTTTTGTCACATTAAAGCAGTTTTTTGGTCAAACCAGTGAAAATGTGGCTGCATTAGATTCAATTCCAGGCAAATGTAACTCAAGCGGAGGTTGTGCCTGGGCTTTCACAGTGCTGATTAGAGAGCTCAATGGAGCTCAACAAAAGAGCCTGTAGATGACTTCACACATTACGTATTATCTGATTCAGGTGATGTGTAATATGGGGGCTGCAAGACATCACCTACATCCGGCTAAGCCTCAGATTTAGCTCAGAGAGATGAGGACTATGGGACCCTCAGCTGATATCAGAGATGATTTATGCAGAAAGATCAAGAAATGACATGACAAACTAACCCCACTGGGCCAAACATGGTAATGCAGCAGGGGCCTAAAATGATAAAAGATCTTAGTGTTTTGACTGTCAGCAGCATCTACTGGCCTGAGCCAAGATCATGACTGAGGGCTCAGTGGAGCCCACAGGTTGAGGTAGAGTTTACACTGCAGTCCGATGTTGTCACATACTCCAGCATGAAACTGTATAAGTAGATTATATGGGTCATGGAAACAAGCAAAACATCACAGACATAATATGGAAGAGCCACTGACATCAAATGAATTGTTGAAATATTTCAACAGAGGTTTACTTTCACTTGCGGCCCTGTTAGCCAGTCTCTCATCTACTGTAACTCACTGTCCTCCTCCACCAGCATTTTGCTTTTGCATGGATTCCCATCTAAGTAGATTAGGAGAGCGCTCTTGTTTTCGTGAAGACATTGCAAGCTGTCTGCTGTCCATCAGTCCACATCAAGCACATCCAATGTGTTGGCCTCCGCCTCCTCCTCCTGTTAGATACTGAGGCCAAAGACGGGCACCATGCCAAATACACCAGATAGTTTTATCCACAGCTGCAAGCAGGCGGCCAGCCCAAATAACAATGGAGTCCACTCATTAAAGCTAGCCCGACTGACTCTGACAAAGACACAGAGGGAGAGAGTAGGAGCAAGGAAAAACCTATTAAAAAAAGAATCCAGACAGGAAAAAAATCTGATACAAAAAAAAAAAAAAAATTAAACAGCATTCATTCAGTAAGTTTTGGTCTTGGGCAGAAAATTGAAGTCAAACAGCAAGATTGTTTCTGCACGAAGGAAAGAGTAATGCAGTGTGTGATGGACGAGACTTAAGAATTGAACTGATATCAGATGCAAAAGATATCTGGTTTTGTATCCTGGGGCTATGCAGAGCATGCCTCCCACGTGCGGAAATGAAACCAATCTCTCCACTCAGGAGCACCACCTCTATTATCTGCAGCAACAGTGTGGTATCAGTCTACAAAACGCTATTTTGTTCCCATGCATGACGTAATTTAAGCAATGGACACAATAAAACAAATGCGACAGCTATCTTGTGTTATCTTGTCTTGACTACACTCTCCTTGACGGGTAATTCAACATTTAAACAACTTGCGAACAAACAACATACTGGCAACTGTTTATCAAAGCTGGAAACAAACCGCTGTAATCATATTATCACAGAGTCAAAATTCTTGTTTTCATGCCCAGAAAGTCTATTTACATGTGCAGTGTAGAGCCTTCAAACTCAATGAAAACCTGGGCTAAAATAATAATATTGCTGCATAATTTATGTGTAAAAACTTTTTTGTTTTTTTCAATACTAATACTGGCAATAATGAAAATAATAATTTAATAATAAATTTAATTAACCATAAATGATATTATTGCCCTACTTACAAAAACAGTGTACAGTCGTGCTAGCGCCTCTGTGGGGCTGAACTTAGCTAACTGCTAAGTCAGCATGCTAACATGCTCACAGCGACAAAGTTAACATGCTAACATTTATCAGGTATAGTAATTACCATGTTCACCATCTTAGTTTATTCAACATTAGGTAATTAACATCAAACTCAAAGAACAGCTGAGGCTGATGGAAATGCCATTAGTTTCGTTAGCATTTAGCCATGCTGCTAGCATAGCTAACAAGCAAAATAAAAAGAAAATGCTTAAATGTGTCACTGCTGTTTCCGTATGATTGTGGTCGAAGCTGTCAGACTGAAAATGAGAGTGAACAACATGGTTAGCATCAGCTGTAATTATATTTCATTTTCTATAGGTTGTTATTCTCCGCAGTAGCATTCCTCCAAACTGTGTTTGATTAGCCACAACTTCAGAACAGTCTTTCTTACAGTAACATATGAGCTGGCCACAAAAGCCTTTATTTATTCCAAGGGGTCCCACCAGCAGCCTGTGTTTTCTCCAGGAGACTCTAACATTAAAGACCTCAGCCTTCTATTTCTGTCCTATGGTTAAGTTTTACAGAATTGTGCTGTGACAGCCATCGGCCTCCAGAGCTGCGTGCATGTGTGTGAAGGGAGAGAGTGCAGGCTGCAGTGCCATGCTGGGAGAGCAGTTAGCATGTAGCAGCGGGGACATAGCTTGGTGCTGTGCCGACGTAACCTGAAGCCTGCTGGTAAAGGCATTTCATGCTTTCACACGAGCCCGGGCTGTCTGTGTGTGTGTTTGTGAGAGTGTGTGTGAGTGGGGGGGTGGGGGTGGGGGTGGGGGGGATTCGAACATCGAGGCGAGCATCTAAAGGAGGCCTGGGCAGGCCGGCAGAGGGCGGGCAACAGCTGGCCTTTCATTGACAGGCTTTGAGAACTGGCAGTTAAGATTTCACTTCAGAGAGGGGGGCAGTGGTGGTAGGGGGGCATTGACATTGTTCCAACAGGAGCCTGGAAAAAATATAAATATATGCTAAGGACCAGAGAAGCATGGAAGAGTGTTGGGGGGAGATGATGCTGCCTCTTTGGAAAACAGAGTTACTGGTTGACAGTGCATGCTATTTCTTAAGAAAAGCAAAGGCTGATTGTTACTTGTAAGCAATGCTAACTGTGTTTGACACGTTTCCATCATAAGTGTTTTCCCTTCTTTATACTCTAATTTCAGTTTTGTCTTAAACAACATCCTTGATTTTACTTAACAGAGAAACACTGGACTCTCCCAGATAATGAAACAACCCTACAGGTTTACGTTATGAAACAGTTTTAATTACTTCAACTTCGTTCCTCAGAAATCATGTTTAGTCCGCCGGGTCTAAAGCATTATACATATGATAAAGCAACATCATCTCCAAGCCTCCATCATAAGCAATTACATTTAAATAATATCCAGTATCAATACTAACACAATATCTACAGGTGTACTGTATTGGGATATACTTGTTAACAAACCGTAACACAGCAACACTGGCAAATCTATTTTAGTAATTTAAATTATTCTGAGATTTAAATGATCTGGATTGGAATAATGTGTGAAAAATTAAAAAGTCAGAATAACATGATGTTTTCTCCTTTTTTTTCACTCTGCATACATTACATCAGATGCTGCCCACTTCCTCATCCTACTGCCCCCCAACAAGTAGAAGTTGTTACCGTAAAGGATGAAAACCCTCTCCACGTGCAAGTACACGACCACACTGGAGGTACCACCAGCATAATTTAAACTTTGTCAAAGTTAAAATTTAAAAGCAAATTTGTCCATTTAGCTACGATTTCTTATTATTTCATGACAGTATAAAGCGTTTATTTGAGAGAATATATGGCTTCATGCCATTCAACACGAAATCTCGGTGCCTATCCTACAATCTGAAAACACACGAACAACAACCCTTCAGTTCATTCATGTGCAGCGTGTTGTTGGCCTCAGTATCGAGTGGAGTACATATTTTGACACCCCATGGAATGATTCCATCTTGTTATTTTTAGCGGCGAGCAGCTCGTCCATCATGCAGCAGGATGGTGCTGCGTGTCGCTGTCCAGAGCTCCCGTGGCGCCCTGAGACCCAGCAACCTGCTCTGTCCTGTCGCCCCCAAAGAACTAGGCCACCCTGTGAAGACATCAACATGCTGATTGTTGGACTCCAGAACATTTACCTCATCTTTTACCCCCACCCCCATCCTCTGTGCACCAGCCAGTTGGTTCCCACACTCCCCTTCTGTAGCAGGCATCACTGCTCCCCAGCCTTACCCCCACAAAAGGGCCAATGAGCGGTGACGTCACCATGTAGAGGCTCGGCGCTCACGCACGACTTCACACGCATGTGCTGTCACAAACATCTACATTTTGGCACAAATAAACACAATCAAGAACACACATCCACAAACCTGCTCCATCAATGCCACCATCCCCCGATCCCACAGTGTCACTGTCATTTATCTGATACATCCTCCAAACAAAGCTCAGTTACTTTCACGATGACGAGGAACAAGTGACCACATGTCATCACCCGCACATGTCGCAGACACGTCTCTTATGTCAATCGGTAACGACATGGTTCGTCCATTCTGACTTTCAACTGCATGGTGGAGATGGTGCTGTGTTCCTCAGCTAGAGAAGGGAAGCACTGAAGTATATTAAATTAATATTTACAATGGTTTCCACCTATGCCAAAATCAGACCATGTGATATTTGTATGTTTCATGGTGGTCACAGTGTCACATCATCAGTCATAAGACTCAACCAATAGCAAAGTGTGTGGGATGGTGCCAAAGACACCTTCACGGCTCCGCCTCACAGCGCCAACAACAAATGTTTGTGTATGTAAAGGATTTATGAATGAAACCGAAGCTGAAACTGTTTATTGTGACTTGAGGGCGAAGCTGGTTTTTTTTACTTCCAAGTAGGAAAGAGATTGAGTGGCAAACATACAGAGTGCAGAGAGTGACTCTGCATCCTGTCTCACCATGATTAATTGGGTATAATGCTCCTGACCCGAGGGTGAACAGTCACATGGTTACATGTTCACTGAAATGAAATACAACATTGTTCCTCTGTCAGTTGGCCATGTTTGTGTGCAGTGGAGCGCTCTCTGCTCCTATAGGCTGACGTTTTAAAGATCTGTCGAACTACAGAAGGAAAGTTTAGAGAAGGTTTTTGTTGGGATGTTGTGAGACGTCTCAAAATCCTTTCTTGGTTGAGTTCCACGTTTGTTTAGCCTCCTGAAAGCCAAAACACATGAGCAAATGTGTGACGAATGGGTTAAACTGTGTGTTTATCTGCTCCAATGTAAGCTGCAATTGTTAGCTTACTACCTGCAGTAGTAACGTAGCAATATTTCATAGCGTAAGCTAACTACACGATTCAGTGGGGTAACAGGTTAGAAAAATGCCTGTCGAGGACTGAAGCATCCACCCTGTGGGAGCCAAGATGCTACAACATCAGAGTTTAGAGTAACTGCACTTTATTTGGTCTGGAGAAGTTTACATTCCAGCAGCTCCACTCAAACTTGCTTTAGCTTGTGTTTCGTTTGCCAAACAAATGATGATTCCTCAGCCCTTAAAATTCTTTCCTTTTGTAAAAGTGAAGCATACTGTTTGAAAAACGCCTTAAAGCATAAATGTGACCAGTGTGCTGATTGTCCAGATGTGTTTATGGTAAGCATCCAAACCATTCAAGGGTTATGCTACAACAAATGACATTTTTATTTATAATACTACTGTATATTATATGCTAATACTAGGACTAGCAGCTGGAGCGTGGAACACAATATTCGTCAGCTAAGGAGGGCAGGGCTCAGCAACTGTAACACCGCATACTTATTTTCTCAGATATAACGTTGTCTGAACCAGGAATTATAGAGACCTCCAGGTCAATTCAATAAAAACTTTGCAAAGAATTGTCAGCTGTTCTTCTTTATCCTCACACTCAGCCACAGCGCTGCTCTTGTGGCTGCTTTATTGTCGTTCCAGCCCCCCTCCTGGCTTCTCAAGCTTCTTGGCAGAATAAAAGGCCTCTCTGATCAAAGGACCCACAGACAGGTTCCAACTGAAAAACCTGCAGCTATCAAAATGGTTTGTTTATTCTGCATTGCCATGACAATATCAGATAAGAGATCTAAAAATATAAGGGACTAAAGAAGCGGGTAGACGATGACAGAGTAAAGCGTGCAGGTTACAATGAATCTGAATCTGTGCAGCGGAGGAAACAGGGAGATAAAATGGGGAAATGCCTGTTTCCATTGCTACTGGATACAAACAGTGGCAACAACAACACAGGTCTGGGGTCAGCTCCTCAGTTAACTTTGCTGTGGATTAAAGCCTGTACGTGTGATTACTCTCCTGTGAACTGAAGCTTCTATATAACTCCTATTCACAGTAGAATACCATAAATAAATGCAACCTAAACACTATTATACCGTGCATTTTTTATCAATGTAATTCTTTTTTCTTTCTTTTTTTAAGACGGCATAGCTGACTATTTCCACTGCTGGAAAAACAAATTCTGATTGTGGTTTGAGAATAACTGATATAAAGAACCTTTCATCTATTTACAGTAGATAAGCCACGTGAATAACAATAAAACAACGAACAATGCAAAGTTTCCAAGCCATAGCTCAAGTACAGTGAACAAAGGGCTGTGATACTTGCAATTATATAAATTAATGCATTTGTTTTTGTCACACTCTTTGGCAGTATAGTCCACAGCAGTACATTCACTCTCATTCGGAGCAACTGCTGAAATCCTCCTTTCCGGAGTTCACTGCGTGTAAATGTATCTTTCTCTGATATGAAACAGTGAAACTAAGATACGAATATGCTTGAAACACAAGCCGGGAATCAGGCCGAGCTGAAAGCAGGTCACTGTGTTTCCACCATACCAGGTCACAAAGCGTCCGAGAGTTGACTGCCCCAATAGGTGGGGCCGAGAGGGAGAGCTCGCAGTGGGCTGTCTGGCGGAACACACCCCTGACCCGGGTGGCCAATGATCACCGAGGAAATTGTCACCCTGAAAAATGATTGACGAACCACGGCTTTGACTGTTGGTGAATGCTGAGGAGGGAACACGTATTGCATACCCATGCAGCTAGGGGAACATAACTCACAGCTAGGGTTGCCTCCCATGTCTCCAATGCCTCCCATTCAGACCACAGCCGTGCAATACTATACTTGCTAACAAGGCAGCCTGACATTCTGCCTCCACTATTTACTTTCCACTGTATTTATGATCTCTTGTCTATTCTGGAGCCAACCCTTCTTGTATTCCCTTTGATTTCCCAGCACATTTCCTTCCGTTAAAATGGTGTTGCTTTACCGTGTCAATGATTGCCCAGCTCTGGGTCTGAACTTTTGAACCTGCGAAGCAAAGGCACTGTCTCTTATACGCTGTAGGGAGGTGAGGCATGGAGAGAGGGCTCTGGGTTGGGGGTTAACTCGTTTACGATTCGCACCATAAAGCTTCCTGAAAGGTTGGTCGGGCTGAATAAGCAGGGATATGTTAACCTTTCACCTTCCCGCGCACCGACAGTGTAGAGTCACAGGAAACGGCTGCATGACGGTGTGTGTGTGTTTTGGTGAAACTGTGTTTGTACGACACAGTGTACGTGAAAAAGGCATCTAGACATGTCTTTCTCCTCCTAAAGGCAGGTGTTTGTGCAAGCTGTCCCAGGAGGGGCACCCTGGCTACAGCGTTGTGAGATCGTTCCCACCTGTGAAGATCAAATATGAGACATTTATTATACAGGGGGGACTTATCTAGCGCTCCCTATCAGATGGGCTATGTAATGGAGAAGCCCCGGACAGATCCACTTTCACTGCCCTGAAAGGCACGAGAGGTGACCGAAAAGAAAATCATTATTTGAGAAAACAAAGGCGTCGTAGGTGTGGAGGAGAAACCCTGTGCAGGGTACTGCCCTCTCTCCTCCCCGCTCACCATGCAGACTGGAACCACTGGGTCGCTGCAGGGCATATTGTGTCCGTGTGTTTGTGTAGCATGAGTGTGTGGGTGGTGTGTTTGAGATCTCACTAGTCACCAATTTTCAAGTTGTGCCTAATTAGATTGTTTAAAGCTCTAACTGTCTTCAGGAGGCGATGAGTAACCGTATATTTTACACATAATTACGTACTGGCAACGGCAGACATTTAAACTGGGGAGTTGTAATTTTAACCATATTGGGGCCTTTGCATCATTGTGCACATTCTATTATCAAGTCTTTAGCAACACCCAGCTGTGAAGTGCTGCCACTGTTTGTCCTCTGGGCACCAACCAGACACCAGTTAAATGATGCCAGCCTTCCTAAAGTCAAAGCTGGCTCTCCACTTACCAGCCCCTCAGCAAAGGTCTCATGCAACCAACGCTCGCCACAGTGCTGAATGCAAACGGTTATATAACAAACTACAAAGAGCTGTGTGACACGGCCAGACTGAAATCAAACGGGAATTACTGCCCATAGGCGCGCAACATAATACAGGTAATTTAATTGTAGTCAACGCCTGTAAAATCTGTACCTGTTTTGTAACTTTGAGCTTTCACACAAAGCGCGTGACAGAGCGAGCTGGCATGTTAACGCACATTCACATATTAAGGTCTGATGAAGAGTTGGGTGATCCTGTTCTTTAGCAATGCTAGCAGTGAGGCCCTGTGTACGTCTGGGTCTGTCCACCATGGGTCCAGACTGAAATATAACAACAATTGTTGGATGGGATACCATGAAATTTTGGACAGACGTGATGTTGTACCGACACTCACGGTCCTCAGAGGATGAATACATTTGGCGATCTCTTGCCACCATGAGGTTGACCTTTGTGATTTTGAATGAAATGTCTCAACAACTGCTGTTTGGATTGTTGCTAATCACATCATCCCATCATCTGCTGCTGGTATAATATGTTGTGCTCAGTCACTTAAAGCAAGTGCAATGCGAGCGAACTGTGTGCTGCCAGAGAACTGCAGGTGATTCGTGACTCAGCTAAAATAACTTATTCACGACACAGTGGGTGCTGCTTTTGTGTCTCTGATCATTCTTCCTTCCTGACATTAAAGGCGGGATGAGAGAGCAGAGAGTTCATTAAAAGCTGCATCAAGGCTCAGATGAGAAGCTACTGTCTCCACCGCTTTGTCAGGGTGAAAAAAGGCCAGGACTTCCTGCTGTGGAGAGGAAGTGAGCTCGGAGAGGGAAGGGGTGGGCGTTATCTCACCACATTAGCAGGCTCCACTGAACCAACAGAGGAGCACACGGCCCGAGGATATCTGACATCACACTTTCAGATACAGTCTGTGCCACACACACACTTCAAAGCACTTTGTATTTACATATCAATTATAAAGAATTAGATTCCAAGTTCCACACTTCAAAGTATGATACGCTTACATGCCATCGAGAGTACCATGTGTACAGACAGATGCAGCCCATGGGTGAGCACCTGGCGCAAGTACGACGAGGCAGCCACCTGATCAAATAAGCAGCATAATACACTATAATAGGCACACATAGACACATATTCACAGCATTCATCTGGCTGCTGTCAGATCCTCTCATTTGTTTGAGAAACTTCTAATAATAAATACAACAACTCGGTGCACTTTCATACACACACAGTCTCTACGCGATCCAAAATTAGATGAATGTGGCAGCTACATATCAGTGTCAACCGACAGAGGGCAAAACAAATACATAACCTTGTGAACTCTAAAACCGGTTGATGATATTTGGTTCACATGTACCCAACATTATTCAGCCTTCAGAAGTGAAATGAATCACTTGTGACATGATGGCACAGAAATCAAAGAGAAAAAATTTACTCTATAAAACTTGAAATGCCCCGTACACTATGTCAAGACTTTTATTTGAAGCATGCACACTAAATTATATCAAAATTGAGAGATCATGAAAGAAAGCGTTATTTGTAATAACCTCACACAGGTCGCAGCTCTGTGTAGAAATGTAAAAACAACACAAGACTTTCTGAATCCACAAGAGCACATTACTTTGTCTTGGTTCTCACGTTCTCACAGTTCGGTGTTTTCATTGTCACTAACTCTCATGTCATTTCAGACCCAGCCGCTCCGCTCTGGCCGGTTTCCCGCCTGTTCCCACACCTGTTCGCATTTACCTAATCATCCCCTCTGTATTCCTCCCTGTCTCCACTCACCACTTGTCAGATTGTCTTTGTGCTCATTGCCGAGCTCTCCAGACCTTAGTTTGCATAGCTGCCTGATTCCTGTTACTGACTGTTTGCCAGCCTGCTTGACTTTGATTCTGGCTGCCGCCTCTTTCTACCGTTGCCCGCCTGGTGTTTGCTTTATTTTGAAAATTGCAGGAAAGACTTCACCTGTCATCACTGACATAATCGTTTCTCAGAACGTGATATTATTAGTGCACTTTAGCTTCATTATATCATCGTTATTATTATTATTATTGGACAACAATGTATCACAACTTAAAGCATATCTTCTTATCTTATAATAACGGTAATGATTGGGTTTTCCTGGCACAATTATGTAATTACCTCCTTTGCCAGTGTCCAATTGGATTGATGCAGATAAAGAGTCTGTCCAAGTTGGCTTACCCATTATTTGGTCATTTGACTTTTAAGTCAGTTAACTGATGTAAAATCTGATTAGCTGATCAGCTGTGCCGTCTTCTGTCTGCGTCTACTGGATCGGCGCTTTCAAAATCAATTGGGCAGTCAGACTGGATCTCCCCAAACCATGAATTTGTCATCTTGTGATAATGAGATAATGAAGCCATGATCATCATAAGATATTAATGTCTGACATCTCATGATAGCAACACAATAGATTCCTTGTCTCGGAATAATGGGCTGACAAAATTGGCTAAATATGCACAAAATTGTGATTTATCAGGAATAATTAAATAATAAGGTCACAATAACAATGTATTGATAGTGATAACAGGTCCCAGTCTTTTGTTTTGGTTTTAGGAGCTGAGGCGATGCGTTTGCTTTACATTTGGATCATGCCTTTTATAATGTATATGACTGGAAAACAACTAAAAAAAACCAGCTCCATCTGCACATACAGCAGCAACTCTAACAGTCCTATAAGTAGGATAGTAGCATCTGTTTATTTTTTACTGTTTTCAGTTGACCTGCTGTTTTATAGTGTGATACAGTTTCTAACAAATCTTTTTGTTTCCACTTTTTCAGTTACACAATTGAAAAAAAAGGAAGCTTTTGCACATTTAAAATACTATTGATACAATCGATTAGTTGATTGAGAAAATCATGAGTTAGAAGTTATAGCTTCTCAATGAACTGAAGTTTTCAGAGCTTTTTGTTTTGTCAGTTTTTTTTTGATGATCTGGCTCCTTGACTGAGGAGATCAGGCAAGCCACAAAACATCTTTATACTCATCTAAGTCGCTTCTGAAAACATATTATTTTAGTTGATTTTTCTGTTAAATTGCTCTGTATTTTGCTCTAAAGTAAGACATCTGTTGGTTTTATGTCCTTTGAAGCACTTGCAGTGTGTTTTTAAAAAGTGCTATGTAAAGAAAGTCATCAGTTGTATCATAGTAAACTGTTGGTTGGACAAAAAAAGCAACGGCTGAACGTCTGCTCTGTGCAATTATAAAGGACTATTTTATGATACTTTATAGAAAAGTTTGAATTAATTCAGAAGAAGAAGAAAAGAAAAGAATAATGGTTAAATACATCAATAATAATGATAACCATTAATTACAGCCATATTAGTTTCCAGCTCTGGAATAAGAGGACGATAATCAATAAAGACTCACATTGTGGGGCCACATTATAGAGGAGCATAATTACAAATCATCAGGTTCTGTTAATAAAACAAAACTGAAGCAGTTCATTTAAATCCTAAAAATGGGTTGAGGTGAAACCCTCATGTTTTTGCTTTTTCAGTGTTTTATACTTTAACCACACCAAAGAAAATGAATGCAAACTTAAAAGGGATTATAAAAAGAAGTGTGAGTGGGTGAGGTACCTGCCAAGGACAGTTTAACTAACATGTGCATGTTCAAGCAAGGGGATTAGGAGAGGGAGAGAGAGAATGTGAGGAGGCGGGAGAGAGAGAGGGAGAGAGATGGGGAGACAAAGCAGGAGGGAGTGCTCAAATAGTGCTGCAGTGCTGGGATAGGTCTTGAAGCAGAAACTGTGGCTGTGGCCTTTTCTGGAAGGACTCCAGGGCTTGTAGTGCAGGTCTCCTTTGATAATGGGCCACAGTATGTGTAAGAGTGTTGGGCCGCAGCCAAGGTACACAGCCTTTTGGTAATAGTTAACAGAGTGGGCAAACAGTGGAAGTCAGCGGCATGAAGGTAGGTCAGGGAACTGCAGTAGACACACTGTATATACCCCACCACTCCCACCCCTAACCCTCTCTCTCTCTCTCTCTCTCTCTCTCTCTCTCTCTCTCTCTCTCTCTCAGATAGGTCTTGGCTCGGCTCCTGGCTCTTAGGTTTGGACTGCAGCTTCATAAACATGCTGTTGACTCAAATAGGACAAAATGTTGTAATGAACACTCAACAGGACTTTCTTCATAAAATACTGCCGGATGTAAACAGTCCTCTAACAGGGTCACAAGAATCCAACAACCCCATCTGACTGCTTTGAAAACCTGTTCGGTCCCGGTTTCACGCAATGCAAACACTTTTCAGGAATTCAGTAGATGATCATAACAGTGTGATGTAGAAGCATTGACAGATCTATAACTGCGAGACGACTAACATGCTTTCATTTCCACCGTCAAGTGCTACGAACACACAGATACAGACGACACTGAATAGACCGGGGGGAACATTCCAAGCATGTACAAACACTCGTGAGTAAAATGGAAAGAATGCACAAAAGGATTAATCGAACACCTACATTAAGAGGGTGAAGATCAAAGCCACGGACAATGCTTCAAGTTAACGCATCCCTCTATTATAAAACATTTCCCCTCATGCACAGCTGCTTTACTTTCATACTGTTATATACATTCACAAAGACTTCAGGCTCTGGAAAATAAGATTTTGATTCAGTGACATGAGTGGAACATTATGTGTCATCCGTGTGTCCACGACTATTAGTGGCTGACCATGTCACATCTCATTTGGCAGAGATCATAAATGTTATGTTGTTTCTGTTACCACAAATGTTGGCCTGTCTCGGTGATTCTTCATGGTCAGATTTACTGGTGGTGGAAGACATGCTACGCTTATGTGTGTAGGTGTGTGTGTGCGTGTGTGTGTGTGTGTGTGTGTGTGTGTGTGTGCGTCTTGCTTTCAAGTAGCCCCGCAGTCCCAGACAGTCCAAGGACTCGAGAGTGGTAGACATGTCATTACCCAATCCTCTGCCAACCTGCTGCTCTAATCTCAGAGTGAGCAGACCAAACACCAAACCACACACAGCTCTGCTTTAGTCTTTAGAGCTGGCTTTCAGGGCTGCTCTGGTGTAACGCTGTGCTAACGCTAACCTAGAGCCCAGAACAAAGAGCAACACCATGCTCCGCACCACTCCCCCACAGCAATCTGGGGGTTTAAATAGCAGGCTGTGAGGGAATGAGGCTTGGCAGCTCGAGTCACCAACAGACCATCTCAAAGTAGAGAAAGAGCCTATACGACTCCATACAGTCCTACAAACATGCCTTGTTAGCTGTCGAGTACTACTTGCTGTTTTGGAGTGGCTCCCACACAGGAGGTTATCAGGTGAACGGCCCTGATGAGACATCATGGCCCTGCTCGCTCAAACACAGACTGCCTTTTGATCCGCCCACCTGATTCCAGTCAACTGCTGCGCACCAAGGGCAGCTGACATTGAAACAGCAAGGATCTGTTTTTTTACTTGGAGGCTGCAGGAGGCATAAAGTTGGACTGAATGTAAACACACAGGTTATGTAACTCTGATGTAGAAGATATTCCGCCGCTCTATCACCTCCCTGCAGTCCCGGGCCGGGGTCAAGGCTATTTGAAGAGAATAATCTGAAAGTATGCTGCTGGCATGGAAACACCAAGATAGTAATGCATATTTTGAGTGAGTTCAACAATGAGATCATTTATGTTTCCGTTGCTGACCAGTGTTAGCTGTTACTGTTGGCTGTACCACACTCCTGAGGGTTAAACGTGAGCGGGAGTCAGTGACTGTCCAAGCCTCTCTCAGAGCACCCTAAACAGCGGTCTGTCAGCATTCTTGCCGGGTGCCAAGGTATTTACTTTGGACAAGAGAGGGAGGCACTGTGAGGGACTGCTTCTAATTAGGAGCAGCCAGTCAGGAGGTCATGGCCAATTGGAACGGGTCTCCTAGATACGCAGACCTCTCCTCAGGGTTGTTGGACAGTACATCAAGCAAAGTCTAGTTTGGGTTCAGTTGTTTTTGGAGCGTGCAACAAGGTCAGCCCATGGCTGTGCTGAATCGGTTATTCCACCTGGGGTAAGACTAATAATCAGCTGGTGGGAGCATTGTTGTCGCATGTTTAAAGGAAGCGTCCAACTGTTTGAAGTCAACAGAATATAAGGCTCTAAAGTGGCCTAACAGTGGCACCAATCATAACACTGTTATAAAGAGCATGCAGTGCCACTCAAGTTTTTTGGGGCTTTACTCCAATCCATATCATTACCCCCCCCCCCCTTTTTAAGCAAATTAACTGTGCATTTTATTTCTCTGTGACAAAATGAGTTTCCAGCTGTGACTTGTCCTCCTCTGTGCTCGTTCAAAGATGCTCTGGAGCTCATCATGCCTCCACATGTCCTGAGGATAAATTCTAATTATTTTTTAATAAGGCATGAACCAAAGGGGGCTTTACCAAAGTCAGACCCGATCCAAACACACCCGAGGGTAATTAGACTGAATCCAAAATACAGCTGACCCAAACAGACCCTAACAGAGACAGAACACTAACACCACAGCAGCATAATGAGCTATCAATTAACACGTAGCCACAAGCGCAAAGAGCAGTGATATGATAATAATGTCCTGTGAATTAATGTAAAGTCATTTGTTTGTATGTTCCAGAGACTCATATACAGAAAATAAACATCCTGCACCAGTGATAAAACATTCTGAAGCCAACCAACTTTCAAACCCATTTCATATCCGTGAATAAAACATTTAATAGCACAGGCACAGACCTGAGACCTGCGGCAGTAGAACGAGACCTGAACCGACCCCAATCAGACTAAGTAACCCAGTTCTGGACTGGATCTCGGTTCCTCAGAAACACCAGGACCCATGAAGATCTGTACCGCTCATACACACTAAGAGCCTGAACAACTCCCCTCTGATAAAGACCTATTTAGCGAGCTGGATTTATGTGACTTGGATTTGGACCACTGTGCTGAAGTGCAACATTCAATACAATAAACAAGTGGAGGCAGGTTGAGAAGCGGTACTGATGGCAGTGGACAGGAAAAATGTGAGAACATGCATATGTGCATATACAGTGGCCATGTGACACCGGCTCAAATTCTCTCAGCGAGTCACATGGGACTTTTTCTCTGCAGCCCTGAGATTTCAAGCATTTTCAACAAAAAAAAAACTCCCTGAAGGGAGCGAGGAAAATGCTTCCTGCAGGTGAACAGAGACAAACACATCAGTTAAACATACTTGTCTGGCACACATACTGACCCTTTGTCTAATTCAAAAGCATCCACTTTTCATTTAGTCCGACTGAGAGAGCAGCCATCTATCATGCTGGCAGGCATGTGACTGGATGTATGATGATCAGTCATGTTCACAGAAAACAATCATTCACCTCCGGCTCACACAGTAGTGATTATGAACAGGCAGGCAGCTACAAAGGACAAAAACAAAGCCCTCGTTCAAACCAAAAAAGAAAATGAAAAGTATTTTTCCATTTGTATTGTTTTATTTTGCGATACACAACTCGTTCCAGACAGAGCAGAGCTAGTTCTATTGGGAAGCCACTCATTGTTTGCATCAGGCCATTTTAAATCAGGAAACGGTAACACTTCCTATGAAGTGTTTGCTGTTATGAGATGAAAACTTATTATCAATTTATGTTAATTTTCAAAGTCTCAGTGGCTTTGCAAGTTGTGTAACTAACTATGTGAGAAAAAAGACTAACAAGGGCCACAGACACAGTCAAATGTCAGTTTTTCCAGATTTTTTCCTTAAATAATAATCCATGAAATCAAACCCCTTTTTACAAGCTGCATTGGGAGAGTCTTTTACTGTGCAAAGTGCCCACTTACGCACAAAGGATTCACTGGAAATGATGCAAGCATCTAATTTCATTTCATTGATCTCAGCCTCACTGTTCACTCTTCTGACACTGCTGCTAGATCACATTAAAAACATTCAACTGGCAAAATGAAGGACAGCTTCTTATTGTGAATCAGTCACAGGAAACACAACAGATTTGTCACTGAAGTTTCCGCTGCACGCTCTTCATAAACACGCAGACACACCAGTTGCTCTTCAGTTGTATTTTAAAACAAAGCAGTTTTTGGTTAGATAACACACACGTAGAAAAAGCTGAGAATTCATTAAATATGTGGGAACAAGGTCATAAATAAAATGTGAGTTACGAAAACTTCTAACATAAAAATGGAGAGAATTTTGTACATTGACCTCTATTGAGCAACCACATATCTGATGAGTATACACATGTACCTGGCTTCAGTAATGCACAAACTAACATTAATACACGGTGGGTGGCGTGTGGCCTTCACAAGAGTGACAGTGTGTGTTACAGTGCTGCAAGGCCATAGTGGGAAGGTATTAAATATTTTAACAAGTTTCAAACCACTTGTTTCATTCTTGGCTCGAGACTGGATGAGACTTTGTCGTTATCAAAGAGTGTGCACAGTTAAATCTAATATTTGTGTTAAGCTTTTCTAATGAAGTAAATCAAACTCTGCATGAAGCAGGGAAGTATGAGGACCATTATCGCAGCTAACACTGAAGCCTTTCTGAGAAGAGGGCAAAAAAATGTCAGAAGGGGACATGCTGTTTGTTGTTTGGAAGTGACCATGTGACTTCTGGAGACATAAAGAATTTTTTTGTCAACGGCGTTATCTCCCTGGTTCTGGGGTTACAATATGGCTTTTGTAGTCATACAGCACTGAAAGATCTAAGTCACTTTGATCCCGCTTAATAGAGTTTGGTAAATGATCTCAGTATGGGAGCTCCGCCTCCTGCGAGCACACACACACACACACACACACACACACACACACACACACAAAGGCTCACTCATGCTTGTACACACATACATAAAGAATCAGACCGTCACACAGGTGAAAGCTCTTCTTCTTGCGGATCGTTGAGCCGAGCGTTCAAGCAGAAAAGTAGAAAATTTGCTTCCACTCAGAAGACTGCTCTGTGCTCACTGCAAATTCTGCTTTTTAACGGTATCACTGCAGCTCTGACACAAAGTATCTGTCATGGACACACAAGGTTTTCAGCCTGACACACAGGAACCAAACAACTTATGGCCATTTATAACGGATGAAATTACATTGCTGGGAGGTGCTACTGCTACGTTTGCCAGAGCGGCAAGCACAAAGCCATACAAAAAAACATGTCTGAGAGAGTGAGTGAAGGAGCCACAGGGAGCCGGAGAGAGGGAGGGAGTTTGTCAGAGAGCATTTATCTGTGGTATGGTGATGACTCTTTTCCTCCAACCTCTCAGCAAACTAAGCGCTTCCTGCCTTTTGAGTGCATGTAGCCATTTTTGTCCTTGAAACTAAAGCACATGCAATAAATTATGACCATTTTAAATAGCTATCAAGAAACAAGAGAGGGCTGGTTGGAGGAGAGGAGGTGAGAAGGAAGAATTTGAAGCTGCGCTCCTGGGAGAACGAGGAGAGAGAAAAGCAGAGGAATGAGAAACTGCAGAGAAGCATCTGAACCTTTGATGTTAGAGGGAGCAGAAAAGGCAGTTCTGCCACAGGCAGAGCAGAAGTTAATAGAGACTGACTGCAAGATAAAGTCAACACTTACTCTATCTATGAAGGAATTTGGCTGAAATGAGCAGAACTGTCTAATGATAAGACAACAAGCAGAAATTATGTTCCAAATGATTACAAACTGGGAGTTAATTCAACACCACATCTCAAACCGTACATGTAAACAAATCACAGACGAGCCACATCAACCTTTAACAAACTGACATATTATTTAGAGGAATCATTTGTACTGTAATATTAAGTCCATTAAAGGTGAACTTTTATTAAAATTTAAAGAAAAATGGTTTGTAAATACTTTGTCAAAAACAAAATTAGAGACATTGTACATCCCTATTAAAGGAAAGTCTGACCATGAATCATGTTACATCTCTCTTACAGCAGTATCTGTACTAGTATCTCTACTATCTCTAGTTTTAATGATGATGTAAAACTCAATTTAAAAACAGTCTCCAGCCATGCTAGCAGCTCTGTGAGGCTGTACTTAGCTAAATGCTAACATCAGCATGCTAAAATGCTCACAACGACACGGCTAACATGCTGATGTTTAGCAGGTTTCATGTTTACCATCTTGGTTTAGTATGTTAACATGCTAACATTCACTAATTAGCACTAAATACAAAGAACGGCTGAGGCTGATGAGAACATCAGTAGTTTTGCAGCATTATAAACCGAAGTATGGAACAAATTAAAATTTTGTAGTGATGATGGTGCTGGGTGAAAAATGAAGGGATCACCAGTGTTATTACAATTCATCCTGAGGGAAACATGACAGCTTGTACTAAATTTCATGGCGATCCATCCAATAGTTGTTGAGACATTTTATTCAAAGCTAAAAATGTCAATCTCATGGTTGACATTTTTGGCTACCTGAAAAGTCAGAGGATCACCAAAGTCATAGGATACATTGTCTTGGAAGCATCGATGTCTGTACGAAGGTTTGTGCCAATTTCTCGTTTATATTAGATTTGATTAGATATTTCAAAGGACAAGTGAAAACTTCGACCTGCTGGTGGCGCTAGATAGAAAGTCAGGGGATCACCAAAGTAATAGGGATTCAACCTCAGGGCCCCACAAATATCTGTACCAAATATCATGGCAATCCATCCCATAGCTGTTGACATTTTCAGTCTGGACCAAAGTGATGGAAAGACCAAGAGCTGAGCTGCTAGTGTGGCTAAAGATAGGAATGGTTGTTTCATTTTGATGTGTTTACATTTGCTAACTTTGTCTTAAATGCCTGAATGAGGAGGTAAGATCGAGTATTTAATCAGTGTCTATTCATTATGTCTCCAGTATTATACAGTAGCTACATGTTTGGTCAGTCATTCATAAATTTTGATATAAATAATGAAGGTTTCAATATCTGTTAGCGAGAAACAATTGAATTGGTTTTCTTTATTTCAGGTCTTTTTTGTAGTACTGTTTGAAAATGTATTTTCAGCCCTCTGGATGTGGCTGCTATGAATTTGTGATGTCTTGTACACCCACGCAGGCTGGGTATGAGTTGTAAAAGCTTCTTTCATTCATTCATTAACTGTAATAGGGTGAAAATTTAAGGCAGGATATGTAACCACTTTTTGGTCCTATTCCTGTGACCATAACCTTTCACCTGGAGGAGAATGCAAATCAGACACAGCCAACTTTCCTATCCGTAGTATCCAAACTCTCCTGCCATATGGTGCAATTGTCTTCTGTTGCAACATGGTTCTCTGTAAATCTCTATAAATGTGGCCTTGATCCCCAGGGAAGGGATAGCTTGGCCTCCACACCCGCTATGGATCAGCAGGCTTTCCTATGTGCCCCCACTGGATCGGTTTCAACTGGAAAGAGACAGGTGCTTCAGCTGACCTGCGCTGTCAGGACAAATTCAAAAAAAGGTCGCACAAGACACCCATCTCCCTGGGAATACAAAAATGCCAGAGTACTCTCAACTGTTTATCACCGGACATTTTACATAATTGAATTCCACTGATCCTGAACGCACCATGGCCCCCGACTGGCCTTGACTGGCCCTATGTCAGGTATGGTGCCATCAAAGGAAAATATAGGGGTGTGTGTGTGTGTGTGTGTATGTGTGTGTGTGTGTGTGTGTGTGTGTGTGTGTGTGTGTGTGTATGTGTGCATGTGCTCTTTTATAGTCAGCGCTGACTCATTCCTCTCCATTGTGACGGATGCGTGGCTACATAATGGCACAACTTAAAAGAGCTGCATACTACTCCTTCAGTGCTCTGGTGGTTTCTCTGAGGGACAGACAGTAAAAGCAGCTCAAGAGGAAGAGAGAGACAAAGCCTGTATCATTAACATTTCATTTCAGTGTGTGTTTATGTGTGTATCCAAGTTTTTCCACCAGTCCATCTGCGACCAATGAAGTGTGTGAATGTGAAAGCACATACACACACACACACACATAAACAGTGGTGTGGGAGGACAAGCCCTCACTTTAATGTGAAATTTTGTAATGCTGTTTGTTTCTGCTGATGTTCTTTTCTCCCTCCTCTGTCCTCTCCTCTTCGCCCTGTCTGTGGGCCGCTTCAAGGATAAGTCCAGTAGTAATGCCTTTACCATACTGCATTGTGTGCATGTGTGTACTTCGCATGTGTGTGTTTGCACGCTCTACATGGGTGTGCTACGAAGAACATGGAATAAAGTATGCAACTCTTTTGCACAAAATATATGAGGGAGTGAGTGGATGAGTGAAACACTGATAGTGTCGGTGCATAGTGAAGCAGCAGAGGATTTTTCTGGTTATTTGCATGAGGAGAGCTATGAAAAGTAGACAAGAATGTGTTGTATAACATTCAAGAATTCCAGACCTGGTCTAATGACTTAAAAAGAAGGGGGCCGGCAGGATTAAGAGACTTGCCATGTTTCCCTTACCTGCCTCTCCCGTCTTCCCTGCGCTGTTGAGATGTTAAGTAACATCACAACAGCCATCTCTTGTGGAAGAGGGTGGACAGGACAGCGCTAGCCCCTGCTTCCTGTGCTGCAGGCTGCGGCTTTGTCAGATCCCTGCTCAGGAGAAACCATTAGTCCAGAGCTTGTCTGATAGCTTGGACACACGTGGGGGTCTGCACAAGGCAAGAGCCAGAGGCAACATAGAATTGTAGTCTCACATCACTGGAGGAGGGACACAATAGAAAAGGACTAGCAGGCAAGCTGAGCTGATGACCATATGGAAATACAAAAGACAAACACGTCTTGACAGCAGATCAGTGCGAGCTGACCACATAAAGGAATGCGAATAATCTCTATATCAACAGCGCTGAGCATGTTTCTGATGTTATGTGCTGCGTTTAAAGTTGACGATTGACTCTGAATGTCCTCCCTTTCTACACAAACAGCTCTTAATCACAGAAAAGTCAGCGTTCTTTTTAACAGATGCTGTGGCAAAGCGGGCGGAAATTGTGAGCTTATAGCGATTTTCATTCATTCCTTTATTGAACTGCCAACGCCACCGAGAGCCAGGTCGGACGGATGGGGACGTGATTCTACTGCTGTGTATGTTGAGGTCTCATATGGTGTCCATACCAGTGGACATGGCGGAGCTTTGCGTGCCAGACATGAGGACTGTGAATGTAAACTGAGGATTGCAGCAAAATTCAGAGCAGGCCGCTTCCAGTCTACTGCTGCTCGCACTGACACTGTACAGAAGACGAAGACATAAAAACAGACCTCAGTGAGTGAATCTGAATCTGTTTGACAAATGTGGGGGTTTATTACCTGAAACGTCCAGATTCGTTAGCAAGTAAATAATGGAGAAGATTCAAGTGACTGCAGAGCATTGTAAAGTTTGATGTGAAGATTTAGCTCTTGTCATTAACACTAATCCTGTCCTAACCCATATTCAGGCATTTTACTGACAAGATGCTCCTGTCGACATTTCATCCACTTCCCCTTTACTACATGTATCACATCCTCCAAACCTCAGTGGATTAGGAGTCACGCCTATTCTCAAAGAACATAAAGGAATCCAAAGCAAACAGAAGATTGTGCAAGATTTTAATTATTTTTAAGTTGCACTGAATTTTTAATTTCTAAATCAACAGCTCTCACACAACAAAGAGTTCAGAGAGTTGATATGATACAAAAAAAAAAAGCTCCAGGCTCCTGCACACACTTCAGGTAAACATTCAAAATATACATGTCACATATACAAACTGTGCACAGTGGCGACCCCAGCAATGTAAAGCAGTGAGGAGCCCCGAGGAGCCCAGGACAGGATGTTATCTCATCCAGGGAGATAGGAAGTATGGACAAGAAATCTAGAGGGAGGGGGAGGAGAGGGCCCATATGGGAAGTGCAGTGTAAACAGTCTCGGTTTTTAATCATCCCAGCTCACGTTCGGAACTGGACTCCCTTTGATGTTCTCCCTCAGCGCCCCCTCCGCCCTCCCATCCCTCGTTCCCAAACGGCCGTGCTGAGGGCCAGGCGGGGGAAACATGCAGATAGTGTCCTCAGACAGTCAAGGGAGGCATTCAGTACCTTGTGGGACACTGAGAAGGGAGACGAAAGAATGTGAAGTGCAGAGTTAACTGGTGTTCAGTCAATTGCCGGGCCTGCCTTAATTATAGCTGATGTATTTAAGGGAGCTCTCAAAGGTCAATTCAACATTTCAAAGTACAAAGACCCAAAAATAAAGCGTGAGGAAGAAAAGAAAGTCAAGATGGCTCGAAACGAGAATAGGTGGAGCTTTTTTGATGTCCTTTAATTGGGCACAATGCCTGCTGGAGGATAAGCTCCAACTCCTTCTCCAAACAGTGGACAGTTGACAATCCTTTCAAGTTTAAAGTTATCCCATAAGCCTTTGCACTTCTCCTAAGCTCACTATGCAAGATTCATTTTGGAGGGGGGTGGGGGGTGGGGGGTGAGCGAGTCAAAATTCCTCTGTATTTGTATTTGTCCAAATAGTGCTGGCCAGACCCCAGCAAGTGTTCCAATGAACGTGTTCATTCAGAGGACAGGGCATACTTCCAGGGAGATCACAGTTTAATAGATCAGAGGGAGATACGTACCAAAGCAAAGTCTCATGACTTGAATACACGGATGAAGACTGGGAACTTTTTCTATACCCTGCTCTGAGTCTGTTCCTTACATGCATTAGCAAAATAGGGTCTTGTGGTACATGAAGGAACTACTGTGACTCCTGCTCCAACTTTAGGAATGTAATATTGGCAAAAGGCAAAAAAAATGTGCATCTGTACAGTTTTAACAGCACAGTAAAGGTCAATCTTAACTGGTACAAAACAAACAAATTTAGCTTCTAACGCTGGATGTTGCTCTCTTAAATATCATCTTCCAAATCGGGGTAATTCAAACAGAGCAGCAGCAGCATGGCTCAGAGGGGAGATATGTTACTGTAGCTTATGAAAACTGTCTGCCATGCTTCAGCGTGGTCCAGAGTTAAATCTGAGGTAGCTTCTGGAATTCCTACAGTACTTTCACTGAGGTAACACACAGGAATTTAGCCCCATAGAAGACATCTACCAGTTTGGTTTTATGGTTATGATAACACATTAACAGGCTGGATACAGGAGGAGAGAAGGAGGACAAAGACATTGTGAGGGAAAGAACCTATCTATGGAACTCAACCTCCTTCCCAGCCTTCATCCCCCGCATCCACTGGAAGACAAGAACATAAAGCGGGAACTGTAAAGCAGCCTGCAGAGGCAATGAGGACCTGTTGGAACAGGTCTAAACTGCAACAAAGAGCATCCTGCAGCACAACACCACCTCTGTGCACGGTGGGAACAGCCCGGGAAGAGAGAGTCTGACAAAACTATAGTTTCCTAGCTCTGGACAGAACCACAAACAAGAAAACAAAGGCACGGACAAAACCAACTCTACTGACTTTTTAACCTGCAAAAAGAAAAAGAAAAAACAGGGATCTTATCAGCAGAGGATTAGGCTGTCGCCATTCCGACGATGGCAGAGATAAAAGTATTAGTTGACTATACACTAGTGCACCTTCCTTCACACCTTTAGGGAAATACAGGCGGATACCACCTCTACAATCTTGATCAAGCCCCATCACCCATGTGCCAGCTGATATGCACTCTACCTTAGTATGTACAGGATGTTGCGGGGTGGAGGGGGTGGGGGGGTGGAGGGGTGTCATATCTTTTTGTGCATTTACAGCAAATTTATATTTTGTCCTACAGATCTGCACAAAAGGTGTACAAGGTTTTATGGGAAAAAATAAAGAAAGCTGGAAATCCCAGAGAGGTGGAAGTGTCTTTGATCTCAGCTGCGCTGTGTGTTGCCTCCATAACATGTTGCCAACATCCCACACAGACACATTAAAGTCAAATTGTTTTAACTGGAGAGGAAAACAGCAATGGCTTTTCATCATCCCTAATACTGGGCTTTCTCTGTGGAGGGGCCATGTAAATCCTTATCAATTATGGCAAACTGCAGCATCTGGCTCGCCATTCACCAAACCTCCCACACCTGGTGAGTGAGGAGAGACAGGATTGTACAGTACCTCACATCTGTCGTCCTGTTTCTTTGGAAACGGCAAATAAATTGACGCAGCCAGGCTTTATGGCCCGGGAACCTTAATCCACTCCTGAATCCTAAATATGCACACTGAATAGACTGCATACTTTACAATTGAAGGGTAATGACAAGCTGTTTTCTAAATGGTAAAAAAAACACAAAAAACACTTTCTTTTTCTTAAATTAGGTTTGCATGGGTCTAAATGTGATTTGTTGTGTTCATTAGGAGTCTCCAGCCACACCTTGGTATTAAACATGTTGGAGGAACAGTAGATGCCATAAATAGTTCATCCAAAACAGAGCTGTCACCTTAGAAAAGATACACCTACAAAAGTTGGCAACCTGAACCAAACCCATGTTTTTCAGGGAAGTAAAAATAGACTGAAAACAAACTAACCTCAATAACACCTGTATGTCATCACTATTGTTAAAGGAATTTAGATATTCTGTCATCACATGCTGAGTGCTGAGTGGAAAGGGCAGTATTGTGAGCAGCTCTTGGAAAGATACAGAGTGCTGTAACCCATGGTCACTACAGTATTTTGATGGCGTATAGCAACAAGTACAGGTGTTAACATCATTTGGTTTATCAGACAGTGGATGCTGTGTAAACTGTTTTTTAGGTTAGGGAAACATGTGGGACCAACAGTCACTCCACAGAGGGATTGATACACTGAAAGACAGGACAGTGTGTTCTGAAAACTAATTGTCAAATTAATGCTTTTTACATGGAGCCCCTCTAATCTAAGGGCTTTTAATGTTTAATTATTTCTCTCCATAGTGCAACAGTAATAGAGGCAGAGATTAGTCCAGTTGATCACTAAAGGGGGTCCCAAAGCATAAAGCCATTTAACTCCATAAATATCTTTTAATAAATTTACTATGGGAGAAGTTGAATTTAGTAATCCTGATCTATCTACAGATAGAAGAACAGTAAATTATCTTCTACAGTGAAATTGCCAGTGGGAGGGTCCCCTGGGACAATAGGGTTATCAGAGCAATGGGCCAATGTAAATGTATATCAGGGCACTAGGGATGCCAAGTGGTAAGGCGGTCCTTCAAATACAATACATGGGCCAAGACAAAATATTCCCACACTGCTTAAGTCTGAGCAAGGCACTGAATCTCTAACAGCTTTTAACCGCTATTCACTTCTCAGGGAAGCCTGTAGAAACTTTTGGCCCGTGAAACAGCTGAACAACAACAGGTGCCCATCCTTAGCCCTGCACCCCTGCCCCCTGAAAACCTGAGAGAATTCCTCTTTTCAGTTGTTTGGGGGTAAAAGATAAGTGAGAGTGGGAAAACCTGGTGGGTCAAACCATGTAGAGACTGTTTTATGAAACCTTACCTGCATTAGTTTCCCCTCCGCGTATCCGGCACTTCCTCCCACGAACACTCCTTCCAGAGTGATGGGCTTCCCCGTAGGCTCGTTCTTCAGCAGTGTCACCTTGATGACCGCTCGGAGGGCCGGCCGCTCGGACTCCAGGCCCGGCTGGCCCAGCACCACCTGCAGGGCCGCCATGAGCAGCCACGGCCAGAGCCCGGCCAGGCGCCGCTGAGGGACGGTCATGGCCTCGGCTGTAGCGGCGGTGCCCGGCCGCACATGGTGGACTTCAAAGCAGGCAAGACCACGGATAAACAAGAAAATATTTATACACGTTCCACTTCTTCTTTCTGCCTCGACGACTACTGCGAAATAGATACAATCCAAATGTTTAAAGCTGGAGCACTGCCAGCATAACTCAAACTCATAACTCAGACTTCCATTCAGCACCAGAGTTAATATTCAAACTCTACACGTTATAGAAATGCGTATCTCTCAGTGCCCACATGGAGCCAGCACCTGCGTTACAGAAAACTGATATCCTCCGAGATAAAAAACAAGCTTTAGTGAACTTTTATCCAGTGTCATTAATATGCGTGGCTGAACATCGCATGCACAAATGCACCATGAAGACACGTTGTGTTGTGTTAGAGCCTGAAGTGTGCATTGGTTTCCAACAGCCTGGTCTTCATGAGACAGACAACAAATGTCCTCATTTGTAACGTGTTTGCCTTATAGTTGAACTGTTGTATCCTCTCCCAGAAGGGCAGGTCCTGGCAACAGTGTGTCGATCTTCATCCGTATCCGAACTACTACTATTATTATTATTATTACGGTGTACACCAGTCACTGTGCCTTACAATCACATTTTGCGAGCGAACAGAAGTTGACAAACAGCGTCAGAAGGCAGCACGTCCTGTGGGCGCCACATTTTCTGGATAAATCCACCGAAAACGCAGAAGAGCGACGACTTGAACTTCAAAGGCTGGGTTACAGGTTGCCGCCGGAAACTTATAAGGCATGTTAACATATAATGTCGTGCCAAAAGGTTGGGTAATATTTTACAACCAAGGAGTTGCGAAAAATAATCCTCGAAGAAGTTAAATTCAGTACACCGTATTATCTTATTATTAACCAAAGCAAATGGACCGTTGCCTTACTTCACATATAACTTGGTAATTATACTGGGTCCGAAACCAAAGCGACTTCTGTAACAGACCCACCAACTTATTTTCTACAGTCGGCGTTCATTTTAACATATTCACTGCTAACAAAAGAAAAAGAAAGAAGAGAGAAAAAGGCATTCCCGAGTTCAGTGCCTCCGCTGCACTGTGAGAAATTAGATACGATCCTCCTGAGAACACCGAGGGAAATGAATCGTTTATCAAAATCATAAACGAGAACGGAGAAGAAACACTACTGAAAGTACGGAATAAAAATGCTCCAAACTCCTTGAGATTCCCATTTAAAGTTGATAAAGCGGAGAGACACAGTGTACAGTTATGACACCGTCCCAAAAGTCTACCTCCCGGACTCTCTCTCGCTCCCCTGGGATCTCATTGACAGTCTCTACCTGCTCACTGTCCTGCTGCCTTCGCGTGCTGTCGGAGATTGGGCTTTTCTAGAAACTCCGGGCCCGAGCGACAAAAAAAAAAAAAGTGCTTGGAAAGGGGGGGTTTTGCCACCTGTTTTGTTAAGACGGAAGAGAAGCCATGTAAACTAATTCCGTTACAGGTGTTACGTGGTAGTATTATAATAGTACTGTCCGAAATGCAAGGTAAGAGTTGCAGCTGGCATTCACGCTTCAATTACTTTCAGTCAGATTTACTTTTTAAAGGATTAGATTTGGTCATCAAAACGCACGTAAATCTTACAGAAGGGGAAAGAAGTTATAGAAATAAAGTAATAGGAGCTTCAGAGTAGCACCTGAAGGCAGCATTAGATGCTGAGGGAGGAGCAGACGCACAGCCGCAGCACTGATCAAAAACGAGTGAGTGGCTCCCTCTAGTGTACAACATCCTCCCCAACCAGCAGACTCCTGTACCTGGCTGTAGAGCCAACAAGACAGTGAAACACACATGAACAAATCATCCAGCTGAATTATCCAAACTATATCAATTTTAATAACAATACTTGTACACATGTACCTTTAAAATACGTCAATTACAAGTTTAAAAAAACTGTACCCTTTAAGAGATGCAGTGAAAAATCAAAAGGTGGGGAAAGTACTACCACAACGCAAACAATCACTATAGATTAAATAATAATACTAAAATAATAATAAACATTTTTATAAGATTATTTAACATGCTCCCCCATTAGTTTGTTACAACTTGTGATGACAAACCAGTTATATTATTAAAATGTAAGTCAAATGTGCATATTAAAATGGGGAGAGGCTGAGTTAAGGTAGTCTTCCTACTGCGAATATGTATAAATTATATTTTAAATTAAGATTCCTTAAGAACATCAGAAGTTGGTAAAAACATTTTAGATAATACTGTGTAAAAATATATGTAAAACTTTGCTTTACAATTTTTAAAAAATATACCATGGCACAAGTAATTCTAATTCTTAGAGAGACAAAAATATGACTCAAATTAATTAATTTTCCAAAGTCACTATATAAAATATACAACATTTAAATACTTTTTAAATAAGATTTAAATAACAACACACTAACACAGAAAACACAACAATAATAATTTAAGTGGAAAATTAAGTCTGGTAATAGTGAAAACTTCACTATTATACATCACATCCTCAAGACTCCTTTACATGCCAATCAAATCAACATGTTGAGATCTAAAATGAGAAATATAATCAACTGTCAGTAAACCTGTTGCAGCGATGACTTGCAAATATATATTCAATTTTCAAACTCCTTTCCTTCCACTAGTTTTACTCTGAATGTGCTGCCTGAATGTTCAGTGCAATGTCTTACCTGCAGATTTGGTGTACTTCTTTTGGAGCTGCTGTTGCTACGCCTGACTGGTATTGAGGGAAGTGACACTAACTTTTACATCCATGACCTCTGTGTCCTTTGAATCATCACTGGTAACCTTACCAGGGCACAGAGGAAACCGCAGCAAATAATGTACAGATCTTCGGCCAAACTGTTACACATTGTCTAATACATGTACATACCCTATGAACTATAAAAATAAACCTCATGATGAATATTTATGTTTGCAAACCACTGGACAAATCTCCCCCAGTCTTTCCTAGCAACATCTCTTTCCTTCAGAAAAGATGAAACTTAAAGTATTCAGAAAATCTACAATGTTAGGGCTTACCTCAAATATGTCATCTTCAGGCATTTGCTCAGGTACTGAAACCAGAGATTCCTCCTGCTGTCTGAATGCCACTTGATCAACATTGCCTGACACAGCCATTATAATGGGTCCAGCACACAAAGGGTTAGCTTTCGTCATGCTGGCAGGGTTGTAGCACATCATGGCGTTACAGGCGTTGGAGGACAGCTCTAATGCAGGCCCTGGCTTCTCTGGGGTCACAACTTTAACAAGGCAGCTATTGGGTGGAGTTTGCATCACTTCATCAGCAATCTGGAAAACTGTGTCCAAGTTAATGTCCTCTTTTTTCACCTCCTGGTTTTTCTTATTCTGTGAGTCCTGGTGTTGGTTCCCATGACACAACATATTCATGGGATACCCTGCCTAAACACAGTACATGTAAAAAATACTCATCTTTCTTGATCGATCACAGATTTGTTGAATAGAGTCACTGACTACATGTAAATACACTCCAATTCACCTACCTGGTAATAACTATGAGGAGAGAACGGCCCCGTGTGAAGCCCACTACCTGTCATATGTGATGCCACGAGGTTTGGATGGTAGCATTGCCAAACTTCAAAAAGAACAAATAATAATATTTTACATCATATGTACAGTTTCAGGCCCTTACTGGAGTTGAAACCTGCATTTTGCATTCATAATTTTAAAAAATAATATTCATTCAACATAAAGCACATTTTAGTGCATTACGAGTATATTTTAGCCAATTATATTTCTTTCTACCCATGTACAATTGAAGTAAAGTGATGTAAAAATTTGTGTTCATAACTCCCTTCCTATGTCATGCTCACCTGGGGATTGGTAGCTGGACTGGCACTGTGCATTAGCAGAATTAAAACTGGTGAAATTGGGATTTCCGTGGTTTGCACGGGCCATTAAGCCTTGCTGAAGCTGCATGACATTGGAGCTTGGAGCTACTCCACTGTAGTGGTGGCTTAAAGATACTGGTGTCCCTTTGTCTGCAGCAAAGACAGAAGGAGAAAGCGCTGCCCCATGACCCCTTATCAGGTAATGTGGTGGGACTGGGGTTCCATTGTGTCCTGTCATGGCCTGAGCTTTACGCGGACAGTAAGGATGAGTTGACTCCTGATGTAAGAGGCTAAGCAGTGAAGCGCCTGCAGAAACAGGAAGAAGCAAAGTATGAAAGCAACTTTTTAGACAGTGATTAATGATATTTAATGATATTTACTGAATTGCAATGGCAAGAACAAGTATGTACACCCTTAGGAAGCACCTGGTTTTCTGCAGTAATTGGTCATAAAATGTGATCTGATGTTCATCTAAGTCACAAATATTGGCAAACACAATGTGATTAAGCTAATATAACATAAACAATTATCATCTTTTGTGTCTTTATTGGACACTCCCATTAAACATTCACAGTGCTGGTGGAAAAAGTAAGTGAACCCTTGGATTTAATAACTGGTCAAACCTCTATTGGCACCACCAACTTCAAACAAGAGCTGCTGATCAGACCTGCACAATGTTCAGGAGGAAGTTTGGATCATGTTTCCGACAGAACTGCTTCAGCTGAGACATATTTACCATGTCTGGTGTGAATGTTCCTCTTCAGGTCATTCCATAGTAACTCTATTGGGTTATGGTCTGGCCTCTGACTGGGCCACTCCAATCCAATAAGAGTGATATTTTCAACATGGACCAGAACAATACATGATTTGTGTGTCATTAGTTAAAATGGGTTGTGTTCGTTCATTATTTTAACTCGGATGAAGATCTGACCATATTTTAGGACAAATTCATACATAAAGAATTCAATTAATTTTTCTTGCTAGTGTAAAACCGAAATTAGATGCTTGGTTCAGATGAAAAGTGACACAGGATTAGGATTTTTACTGATTTGACAGACAGAAATAGTTTAATTTTATAGTATTATTTCCTCTACCACTTCTTCCCCACAACCATGACCAGTCAAGTGGTTGCACTTGCCTCTTTTCACATCTTTGTCTCTGCCAGCATCACCTCCACTATGTCTCAGGTATCGACTCGGAGGCCGACAATTCACGTTCAGTCCAGCCTGTATTTTGGCCTTATTGTCAACAGTGAGTCTCTTCATGCTCGCAACAAGTTCAGGGTGGTTTCGCTGGAAGTTTGGGTTGTAAAAATGATGATATGTCCCGCTGTCCCCGCTGGCATGTTGTCGGTCTTTAACAGCTAGATCGGATTTCCTGAAGCCGTACAGGTTGAGCTGACGGACAAAGCTTGAGAAGTTGTTTGTTTTGAAGGCGTCAGCGTTGTCCGAGGTGGTGGTGGAAGACAGGATCTGTCTCTCGAAGAGCTTTTGATCAATGACCACGACCTTGCCGAGGCTGTCCCAGCAGATGGCTTTATTGGCCGGATTGTTCACTAAACGCCACAGTTTGGCAGGGAAATTATTAGGATTGATGCTGTCAGGGAGTGAACTGTCACCAACATCCATGCTTTAGTCTGTAGAACTGGAAACAGAGGTAATGCTAGTGAACCTCATCTGAATATCAGGCAAACTGTCAGCAGTTAGCTAGCTAATAATCCACCATAACACATTTACTACCAGTTATACAGTTAACTTTGAAGTAATTAAACTTAGCTAACATGGCACTCTTTAATAAGTTTAACTAGGACAGGTTAAAGTTTATACACAACATAATATATGCTCAAAATGGAAACTCCCACGAAGTTAACAGTTAAATAAAAAATTGTAATTGAGAAAATTTTTGTCAGTCCCAAAAGTCACAAAAATGCTAACTTTCAATGTTACTGGTACTGAGCTATCATTAGCTAGCAATAAGCGAACATTAACTCACCAGGGACCTGCTTTGTAATTTGAATTATTTTAGCACAGTAATGTTAAATAACGTTGCAGAAAATTGTTTCGACGTTTCCTAAAATTTTCGGGGTCACGTTATGTCAAAACTAAAAGAAATACCATGATGTTCGTACCTGGATCGCCACAGATCACCTGTCCTGTTCTCTCGGAACCGTTGGAAGTTCCCGAACCGTTGAAACTGTTGGAGTCCAACGTCTCATCTGGAGCCAACGGCCACGATTCTATAAAGTGTCTCTGGGTTTATGAGCTGTTCCTTCTAGGTTTGACTGTCCATTTCATTTGGACAGATCAAATCCAGTAATGTTATTTAAAAAAAATAATCTATAACAAGTTGAAGCCTTGCATTCAAAGTGTTACTTCCCGAATTGCAGCGAAGTAAAAAAGGTTTAGATTATTACATATTAAATTATAGTCTTTCTGTAATCAACAGATGCTGATGAATAAGCTATAATATGTTTTGTGTGAAATGTTTAGTCTGTAAACAGTAACAATAGCACTCAAACAAATGTGGTCAAGTTAAGAACAATATTTCATTGTGAAATTTGGAATCGAGCAAAAGTCTTTACTTTCCATCACTTGGACAAATTACGATTAAACATAGAAATAATCAACGTTTTTACTAATAAGAGGTAGCAAAAACCTTATTCTAAGTGTGTTGTAGACAGATAGATATGCCTAGATAGATAGATAGATAGATAGATAGATAGATAGATAGATAGATAGATAGATAGATAGATAGATAGATAGATAGATAGATAGATAGATAGATAGATCCTAGATCCTGAAAATGGCAAATCTGCAGGAAATGCGAACAGCCATAATTAAACTCATTAACTGCACGTGTGTATTTCCTGCTTTGACTTATCATAGATGTCTACTGTGAAAAAGGTTTAATCAGCCTGTTTGAAATATGTATTGAAAGAGTGACAGACGGCCACAAATAACCATTTTAGCTGAAACTGAACTCATGAGGACAGTCTCTGTAGAAATACATTACTGTGGCCAAAATGTACAAAAAAATAAACTGATCAAAATTTAATCTTGAATGTATTTATTGCTGAGTTACACAGTACTACAACAAATAGCTCAATAAGTGAATGAACAAAGACGGCTATGCATTTACAGCAGCTTTATGAGTTGATCATGTGTCTTCACCCTCGTACATATGATTTGTGCAAAATGTGTGTTTTTTAACAGGTTGAAGTTTAAAATATGGCTCACGCCAGAGAAATTTGAGTAAATGCTGATTTAATCCACATGGTATTTAACCTTGCTTCGTATGCAAAACAGTGACTTTGATGACAGTGATATAATAATGATATTCATAAGTGATATAATAATACAGTGATACAATAATAATAATGATATTCAGGGTCATTATAAAATAATTAATAAAACAATAATAATTATAAGTGATATAATAATACAGTGATACAATAATAATAATGATATTCAGGGTCATTATAAAATAATTAATAAAACAATAATAATTATAAGTGATATAATAATACAGTGATACAATAATAATAATGATATTCAGGGTCATTATAAAATAATTAATAAAACAATAATAATTATAAGTGATATAATAATAAAAATAAATAAAATAAGAAAGCAGACAACGTAAGAGCAGTTCATTAAAAAATACATAAAGTTATACAGTCCAACTCCAGAAATTTAAACAAAGAAATTTTGTGAATATGCTCATAATCAAAAGGTAGTGTAGTTAGTTGTAATAACTAAAACTACTATTGATAACTCCTCCGTTTCACCCTCCCCCCAGGTTAAGAGCCTGGGTGTCGTCCTTGACAGCACACTATCCTTTCAATCCCACATCAATAACATTACCCGGTCTGCCTACTTCCACCTACGAAACATTAATCGCCTCCGCCCCTCCCTTACCCCCACACTGCCGCCATCCTTGTCCACAGCCTCGTCACTTCCCGTCTGGATTACTGTAACTCTCTCCTCTTCGGCCTCCCTCTTAAATCCCTCCATAAACTTCAATTGGTCCAGAACACAGCTGCCCGTATCATTACTCGTACCCCCTCCATCCACCACATCACTCCTGTCCTCCAACAGCTCCACTGGCTACCGGTTCACTTCCGTATTCATTTCAAAGTCCTTCTATTAACATTTAAGGCCATCCACAACCTCGCCCCCCCATATCTGTCCGACCTCCTCCATGTCCCCACTCCCTCCCGCTCCCTCAGATCCTCTTCCTCCACACACCTGTCTGTCCCCTCCGCCCGTCTCACCACCATGGGGAGTAGAGCATTCAGCCGCTCTGCTCCCCGTCTCTGGAATCTACTACCACCCCAACTCAGAAATATCGATTCATTCCCCCATTTCAAATCACAACTCAAAACACATCTGTTTAAAACTGCCTTTTCCATCTGATGCCAATTGCTCTGTCACTTTCGTATTGTTTTTATTTTTATATTTCATTTTTATTGTTGCTTCTTCTTAATGTGTTTTTAATCTCAATTTGTGTAACTCTGTACGGTGTCCTTGAGTGCCAAGAAAGGCGCCTTTAAATAAAATGTATTATTATTATTATTATTAAAATTCAATTTTAGTTAAAAGTAAGGATTAGTAAGGAATGTGTGATGTCTTGCATAAAACAAATATAGTGCATCATAAATATATTTTTAAAAAGATTTCTGGGCCAAGAGGAACAAATATACAATGTGTAACTATACAATACCATTTTCTGTAACTGAGCTTATTATTTATTTATTTTATTTAATGATTTTTATGCAGGCGCTCTACACCGACACCTCTGTGCTGTTCTCTTGTAGGTCCTCACCGGTGACGTAATCACCAGCGACAGGAATACATTCAAAACATTGATCTGTTTGGTTGTTTAGTATTTCTACAGTATTATATGCTAGGAGCTTAA
Organism: Seriola dumerili; assembly: GCF_002260705.1. Classification (NCBI taxonomy): domain Eukaryota; kingdom Metazoa; phylum Chordata; class Actinopteri; order Carangiformes; family Carangidae; genus Seriola; species Seriola dumerili. The sequence goes on from NW_019174346.1 coordinate 3,293,370, forward strand.
CATAATGGCGTTGGAGACTGTCCCTAAAGACCTGCGCCATCTGCGGGCATGTCTTCTTTGTTCGCTGGTGAAGGTAAATATTGAAACAGCGAGGAAGAAACGATCGAGCTAGCTTCTGTGCTAACATGTAGCCACTCTCTGCGTAGCGTTTTTTTTGTTGTGTATCACGCATTAAATGAATGGTTGGAGGGATGATTTCATGATTCCATTTGTTAAATCAAGCATTTTGTATCTTACTTTTAATGTTTTATTTTTTGTCAATTGTCTTGAGTTGGTGTAATGTATTACCACCTCAATTACCCCCTCCTTGTCTTTAGACCATTGACCAGTTTGAATATGACGGCTGTGACAACTGTGAGTCCTACCTCCAGATGAAGGGGAACCGGGAGATGGTTTATGAATGCACAAGTTCCTCATTTGACGGGTAAACATTGACATAGCGCCGATTATCCCAAAACTTTCACATGGAGTGTTTTCTCCATGTTTACCACGGCTGTCTGTATGTCCACAGTGTGATAGCCATGATGAGTCCGGAGGACAGTTGGGTGGCCAAATGGCAGAGGATAGGTAAGGATGTGTGTCTGTACTTGAAGCTGCATTAATCGATTTCCGACCACTAGGAGGCAGAGGAAATTAGAAAGCCAAGACACACACACACGCCCGCACGCACGCACGCACACACACACACACAGAGAGAGAGAGAGAGAGAGCTAGAGGGGCCTGAAGTGCTCTTTTAAAGTTGTTAAAGCTCAGCATTCACTGGAATGGTATCTCTGGTTTGGCCTCCACCAACCGGCTCCAGAGCTGCTACTTATCCCACTTTCTTCACCAGCTAGTCCCAAACTGTGACTGTCTGCTGTTTAGTACCGGGCATGTGGTGTACACTGGGTTTATTAGAGGTTGTTTAAAATAGCTGCTGGCTGTTTCTGGGAACTGGGTTGAGGAATAGAAACTGAACCACATAGAAAATATGTCCATGAGGCAGAAACAATAATTTCTTTTTATTGTTTATGCCCACTTCTGTGTGGGTTTAACATACATTATACAAGGTCACTTGTTAATAATAATAATAATAATAATAATTAAGAGTAATGCAGCTGTAAAGCTAGTGTACAATGCCATAGAGAACAATCTTAATCATGCACTTGTTCCATTCATTTTGTTCTTCATCCTACAGGCAACTTTAAGCCAGGTGTATATGCTGTGTCAGTGACGGGCAGACTACCTCCAGGTATCTGACTCTTCTGCCTCAATATTTAGCAAATCACACACACAAACTTAGAAAGTAAGTGTTTGGTTGTTTTCTTTATTGGAGTTCTTGCTGTTTACATTGCTATTTTTTTTCTCCTTTTCTGAAGGTGTGGTGAGAGAGCTGAAGAGCAGAGGAGTGATCTACAAATCCAGAGACACAGCAGTCAAGACTTAAACCGACTGCTTCCAGTTTACGTCGTCTGATTAGCCACATTAGAACGGTATCATACTGCAGCACCAACCCCAGGAAGAAGTTACAACTGCTGGACTGTTCAATTCTTGTGTTTTTTTATGATTAGAAAAATTAGCATCGGTGATTATCGGTGAGAAAAAGTGGATATTTCTTATTTTCTTTCTTTGAATAATTGAGGAAAAATAAAAGTCTGTTTTTATAAGAAATATGAATAGTTGTCATCACATCACTATTAATTTTTTATTTCTATGCTTCTGTCAGCAGTGAGATTTACCTATGCTAGGACAGGATGTGTACCATTGGAGAGCACATTTCACCTCACACTCTCAGTAAGTCTCAGTTATTCAGTAGATGGTGGACTGCCAGGCGAAGCAGATATGTTCTAGGGTGATCCTGTGCTAAAGCTGATACAGTTCAGTGGAAGTTCCCCAGAAAATTTTTTAGTAGGAAGACAACTTCTGTAAATCCCTGATTGAACTGTAAAGAATGTGAAACCCACAAGTCAATGACTCAAAGTGGTGTAATGAGAGAGATAATTCCCCTCTTTGCCTGGAAGAATAACAAGCTCAGCAGAACGAGGCAGACTGCAGGATGACACAGCACTCAGTCTCCCTGCATCTGACTAACCTCACCACACTTATTCTTGAAAAGCAAAATGGTGGAGTCATGTTAGAGAACAGAAATAACTTCATTTACATATGTATGATTTTTTTAGACAAACTATCGGTGCGTTCTATGGACGTCAATGTCAGTCAGTCCACCACTTCGGTCCAGAGTGAAATATCTCAACATCTACTGGATGGATTTCCATGAGATTTTGTACAGACCATGTATTCACTGTGAAATTGCTGCGTCTCTAACTAGTGAACTAGCGACTGATTTGAAACACCAGACAGGAGGGACTGAACAGCAAAATCATCTCCTCATTTTCATCTTGAACAAATGATAATGAAACGTTCCTGTACTAATCTATTTGAACCACAAGATGGTGCTTTTTACTGAGTATCTCAATAACATGCAGAACCACTCACTGCCAGTAGGGTGAACCAGAGGCTAAACCTTTAGTAGAGTTAATACATTCTCACCTACTGAGTATCAGAAAGTGTCTCCAGTTAAATTTTAGAGTTCTGTTCGGCTCCAGTAGCTGCTGTAGTTACTGTTTCATTGTACAATAGCCTGTACAGAATATCAGGTTTGTAGTTATAGTCATCCTGTGCTGCTGTGTGTATCAGGTCTACTGTTGGCTTATATTTCTGTACAGGAGGAACATTTTTTATTGCCAGAGGGTCCAGGCATTGTCTAATTTCACTGTAACCTGAAGGACTGGACTCATGAACACTGAGGACTCTTTAAATCTCTGTAAGTGAGCACAGTAAGCTCTTACTGTTGTCGTATCAGATGCTGTTAGTTGCTATTTGAATGCACAGGCACCTGGTGCAGATATTTTGTTGCAGGCACAGTTAGTGAAACCACACTTTGATTAAAAAAAAAAAAAAAGTAGAAATAGCTCAGATTATGGTTTAGAGATGAGAAGCAGATGTTTTTTTAGTTCTTCTGTCATACTACCAGGTACAACTCACCAGGCATTCATAATTAAAATAAATAAAAATAAATTAACATTTATTGCCATCAGGGATTTTAAATTCAGTAAAGAGCATAAAACAAACCAGCATAAGAGGTAAATGTATCTGTGATGTAATACACAGGAAGTCTGCCCCAGTTTCATGTATGAACAGGAACATTTCTTACTCTACGATTCTGGACAGACTGTAATAGGTCATGGAGGGAGAGAGATGCCACTGATTAAACATTACTGGGTTTTTTTTTTTTACTGACATGAACAAGGCAGTCACATCTGTGCTGAATAATTTTAATATATCAAGAGGAAAGTTTATGCATCTATTCTTAATGATGATAGAATCATTATTTCTTATCTAATGCCTCTGAAGAAGCGTGCAAATATACTCTGACTACATCATATGTCAAACTGCAACTCGAGAGAAATACAAGGCTATAAATACAACAGTTAAACCTCACACTGCATCTTCTGCCTGTGCGCGTCTTTACTGCAGCATGTGTATGGGCGCCTCATGTAGATCTGGTCTTGGCCCCTTCGTGGGCCATGACACTGTAACTGGATCTCCATTAGAAGCAGGTTGCAACCGATGATCGTATCTAATGTCTTTATATACAGTCACTGGTTACAACAGTGTGTGAGGACTCAGTATTACCACTGAGGTCATAGAGGTGAGTTATTCTGTTGCTGTCTCTTCATCCTTCCTGAGAGACAGCGGTGTGAGGAAGTACTCAGAGGTGTCAGTGCTACATGGTAAAGATACTTTCTGTGATACGAGTACAAGTGCTTTCAAAAGTTCACTTAAATACAAATCAATCAATCAATCAATCAATTTTGTACCATCATAGTTTTGTACATCGAAGTTTTAATCTGTAAAGTAACTTATAAAAATAGCTGTCAAAGACAGGTAGTTGAGCAAAGACCTCCCTCTGAAATGTGGCAGAGTAAAAGTATAAATAATAAAGTATCTTCAAATTGTGCTGAAGTAAGTACTTGAATAAATCTACTTAGTTCTTTCCAACTGCTGTTAACAGATCACAGAGGATCATTTAGAGAAAGCAGTGAAGCTGCAGCTCAGATGACTGACAAAGAGAGATCGATTTAGGAAACTTCTGATTGAAAATTGATATATACATTTTTTACATATACTGTATATATACAAGTTTCTGAAGTGATTCTAGATCTCCGTTCCTGTGGTGGCTCTGAGAAACAGGTAAATTATTACACAGTGTCAATGATTTATCAGTTCATCAAAAACACTCATTTAGCTGTACAGGAAGACACTGTTACTGAAATTAATGCAACGGTTTATTTTAACGTCTCTGGGGATTTTTTTTTCTTTCTGCTGCCACAATGAGGTCAGAGGTCAGAGACTCAGAGATCCTTTTATTAATGGAGATCTCTTGCTCTGTTTCATTTAAATGATCTTTTATACATTTATTTATCGTACTGTTTTATTACTATTTTTTATCCTCTTGTGATAATCTGAGAAATGTCTTTGTAATGTTTATGTGTTCCTGACTTGCTGCCATTCAGAGGACAACATGATCACAATGGAAATGAGTTGCTGTTTCACAACTTTGTGTTTCCCCCAACACAGAGTCTGTGTTCAGACAGACATTAATGTGTGATGTGTACGTTTCCACTGTGAATATACTGTACATAATGGTGAGTCCAGTCCTCGTATAGTTAACGTTAATATTTTCATCCAGAGTTCAGCACATTTCACATTTGTTTTGTTCCCAGTGAGCATGGAAAAAAATCAAAACTAAGTCATATCAGTTTGTTTGGACATGCTGTACAATTAAAGTTTTATTATTGACATCATGAACGTCGTGCTAAGAGACGGACCAGTGTGACGGTGTGAGGAGGACGCGTCGTTCTGAATCTGGTTCTCTTTGTGTTTGTGTGACGTGAAGCTCAGGTACCAGAGACACTGGGACGTTTAAATGTGAAGTGTGAGTGGCTGTTTGTCCTGGAATGATAATATGTTCAGAATTAATTCTCCCTGTGCATTCTGGGATACCTTCGCCCCTCTGAGTCTAAAAAGGAAAAAATAGGTTTAAACATATCCTTGCATGTGTAGCCATATGAACTTCATTCTACTGAAAGTCATAGAGAATTTTGAACATTAAAAAAAGATGAAATCAACCTGACAAGTCATTAATTAAACTGATCATGCCATCATATTGTGTGTCAGACGCCTGTAGGTCAGACATTTCCTGAGGAAAAGCCATGTGATGAAATATGCCTTAAATACAGAACAGTAACACTCATTCTCTTGACAAGGACCTCTTTTATTTTGAAATTTTGCTGCAGTTAGCCTGAACTCAAAAACTAAAATAGAACATTTAAATCAAACATGTCTTTGATTAAAATGTACAGAATGTGAAATACTTCTCATTTGTTCCATCAGAAGTGGAGCGGAGATGTTTTGAACAGTGACTGTGTGGTGGATTGAGACAGTTGATAATCAAATAAACCACAAGTGTCTGCGCCTCCATGTGGGTTTCTAACTCAGTGCAGAAGTGGGTGCATGTATAGATGAGTGCAACATCCTTTAATTGTTCAGTTTCACTCCTTTCATGCTATGTAACATAAAGCCATTCCATACTGAAGCTCATATCACTTCATCCCATGTGATCTGAGCCATGTGCTCTTCAGAAGAAGCTGAAGTCATTTCACGAGAGCTGCAATCTAAAAACAAAACTGAGAACTGGGCTCGCTGCTCGCTGCAAGACGTCCACGACCACAGGCGTTGTCAGGAAGACTGTCAGCTCCGCCCATGCACCAAGTGTTGTAGAAGCATCCGAGCGAAGTGACGTGAAGCGAAGCAAAGCACGCCCTTCATTTTCACACACGGGGACACACAGAGCCCATCTGCCACAGCCTCATTGGTGCTTGCAGCTACACTATTGCTTTTGACCTTATTTGGATATGTCAGGGCTTTAAGCTGGAGGGAAAGTATTAGATCAGAAACTGAGGTGTCGACTCCAGCTTTACTCTTTGTCTCGGCTGTTTGGTGACCTCTGGTAAAAAAAAAAAAGCAAAAAAAAAAAAGCAAAAAGCAAGTGGAGGTTTCTTCAACTCAGTCTTGACATGTCTAAATGTCTCTGTCTGACAGGGGCAAAGTGGAGATAGAGAAGTAAGTTTTTTTTTTTACAAAGCAGATGGACATTACCCACACAGGCCACACAAACTGATGTGTGTGTGTGTGAGTGTTTCATAAGGCTGACAAAACTTCCTCTCTTCTGCAGACCAGAGAGCAGCTACAGAACCGAGAGCAGCTCGTCATATTCAAGGATTTCATTTCCTTTTACAGGGGAGGGCATCTCCTATATGTACAGACGTGTGTGTTACATGTGGCGCTCTGCACTGACGTGAAAAACTTCTCTGATCCTTTATTTAACTGCCAGTACGACAATGTAAAAATACTCCATTAATTAAAAGTGCTGCATTCAAAAACTCCTCAATTTCAGTTTATTTTATACTTATACTTATACTTGTGTCAGTTAATGTAAATAAAACATTACACATTTCTTGTTTTTAGACACAAACTTTTTGACCTCATAACTTATACAACACTTCCTCACGCCAACCCAGAACACAGTGCAGACATAAAACTGAGCGAGCGACAGCGACAGTTAGCTAACCCTATCTACATACCATATTTACTATATATCTATACTGTTAACTGTACGCGTATATATATATATATATATATATTATATATATATAAGTGTGTGTGTGTGTGTATACATACATTCATATGTATTTCATAAATAAAAGGCTTTGATATTTCATTTTAGAGGTAGACCTGCCTCCAGAGTTTTATGTTACAGTTCCATGTATACGAGCAAAATTTAAGTATTAAGTATCAAAAATAAACATATTTATTCTGCATTTTCTGATATATTATATCATATACTTTATGACACTGCAAACAACGTTTTATTGCTGTAGGTGCTCGAGGTGGAGCTGCTTGTAACGGCTTTTTCTTGTGACCTTCCAAAGTGTCGCAGCAGAAGTCAGAGGTGATTCATGTGAGAGGAAACAAATAAAATAAAGTTCTGAAACACAAATCTGTGCATCGTTGATAGTTTGACCTTTTTTGAGCCTCTATCATTTTTCATAGGAGTCAGTCTCTTCATCAGTGACTGCACTGAGCATATTTCATTGTAGAAACAGGCTGAGAATGTGGAGATTTATCTGGAGACCAAGACACATTATTTTGAAAAAAGATTTTTACAATTTTATTGAATTATTAATATTTTCAGTGATTTACAGGCAAAAATGAAGATTCAATGAAGAAGGCCCCACACAGTCCGTGATGTTATTTTATTTCTTACATATTCTCTGCTGTAAAACTATATTTTTTATAACCTTCAACTGCTGTGTAATTATATTTTGAGTTTTTATCATTGAGGTTTTGTAAGTTTTGGTGTCTTTGGTTTTGGGTTCTTCCTGCTTTTGTCTGTATACTTTGTTAAACTGACAAAATGATGAATCAGACTCAGAGTTTGTGCTGATAAAAGGACACCATGTATGTGTGTGTGTGTGTGGTGAGGAGAGTGTGCGGTGAATGAAAAGTGTCACACTGAGATGTGTAGAGAGGAAACTGAACATCTGAGATGGGACCAGGGGCCCAAACCAGACACAGGGTTTCATTAAGGGGGTCACAAGCCAAAAAGGTTGTGTTGTGTTGTGTATAGCTGACAGGAATCATGTAGAGGAGTAGAAGGATAAAAAATAAGTACCTCAGAATGTGACTTAAGTTCAGTTCTTAAAGTAAATCTACTTTCCTGGAGCTCTGCAGAAACCGGTTTAGAGCAGCTCAGGCCTCTGTGGAGCTCGCAGGTCTGGGATGATCTGTGACTCTACGTGGCTCGGTGGTGTCGACACCCGGCCGTGGCCTAGGAGGAGCTCGGGGAGCGCAGGCAGGGAGGGGAAATGGCTGCCAGCCCAGATAAGGTCTATCACGAGAGGCAGCGTGGGCTCGGGAAGGCCTTGGCTTCAGCGCACTCTTCTTCACACGGGGAGTTAGGATCACTTCCTCCCTGGCACGTGTACGGACGACTGAATGCTAGTGGTGGTCCGCCGGCTGAAGGCTGGTGTGTTCTCCCCTCGCTGCAGGCTGGTGACTCAGTTAGCTGCAGAGGGCAGGGATTAGCGAAATGCAGGGCAGGGGTCAGGAGATTGGAGGGTTAAGGGCTAAAACAATGTGTGGCTGTTAAAGACACCATATGCTGGATCTCATCAACAAGTCTTCATTCTAAAAAACAGGTTTAAATGTCCCTGGAGCATCAGAGGTGACGCTTGTATTTAATATGTATAAATAAATGAATAAGAATCCTCAGTATTTTCCTAACTTCTGTCAGCTGATCTCACCTTCGCCATGAATTTTGTATCATAACAGTGTCATCTTAAATCTACACACACACACACACACACACACACACAGAGACACACACACACACACACACACACACACAGAGACACACACACACACACACACACACACACAGAGACACACACACACACACACACACACACACAGAGACACACACACACACACACACACACACACAGAGACACACACACACACACACACACACACACAGAGACACACACACACACACACACACACACACAGAGACACACACACACACACACACACACACACAGAGACACACACACACACACACACACACACACAGAGACACACACACACACACACACACACACACACAGTTCTCAGAGGAAAGTGTGTGAGGACACATGTGAGAACTTAACTCCAGTGTTGGAAATAACTAAGAACATTTAGTCAAGTTTAGTTCTGAGGTCCTTGTATTTTATTTTCCTCTTTAAAAATCGACCCCACTAAACTTCAGAGGGAAATATTCTACTTTTTACTCCACTACATGTATTTGACAGATACTATATTTACTAGTAACGTCTCAGAGTCAGATTTTACACCAAGACAAATATGATGCAACACGCTGCTGCTTGTGTTCTCCTAAAACTCAGCGTCTAGTTGCCACATGTCAGCGTGAGATGTGAGCAGCTCCATTAAAGAGACATTTTCCCTCCAATTTCTCACATGGTTTCATTTAAATAAGCCTCGATTCAAGGTTTCACAAAACGGACCCCCCCGGATTTATCTCGTGGCCCTTTTGCAGGGGCCCGACCCCCGACCTGAAACCACTGGACTAAACTACCTGAAGTGATTGTATGTAAATATTAAAATAATATTAAAACCAGCTCCACCTCAGGCAGCTGCAAAGGCAAAATGCTGCTACGTGAATGCATCAGTATTAAACATTTGATAATGTCATACCTAGTAATACATCAACAAAATGAAGACTTTTACTTTGAAACTTTCAGTGGATTTTGCCGCTGCCTTCTGTTCCTTTACTGAATCAGGATTTTTCATGCAGGACTTTTACTTTGTAATGAAGTATTTCATATTTCATAAGCCTATAATGGGAAGAATAACAGATATGAAAGAGTTAGTGTGAGAACCAAAAATATAATGCACAGCGTTCATATATTACCTTATTTCTATTTATATCTCTTATTTATATACAGTATCATAGTATAAAGACATTCTATGTTTATATCTTATCTTTATCTATAATCTACTTCCTACTCTCTATTCTTCGCTGAGGTAGCTACTGTAATTTAATCTAATCTCCCCCTGGGAAAGGGTTGATTCTGATTCTGATTAAGCCCCCCCACATTTAGCATCTATAATCAGCACAGAGACTTTTAATAAATAGTTTTACATTATAATGTGTAAAATGTTTTATTAATGTACAGTATTCTTTAACAAGTAAAGCTTCTCCTATGAAGATATTAGACTTGTCGGAGGTGTTCACATCAATAAACACTGTTATCTGCTTTATTATAATGTATTAGAAACTGTTCATTCAGTGTCTTCCTGTGTGACACATTCACTGACCTGGTGCAGACTGTAAAACTGACAGAGGTGCAAAAAAAAAAACTTTCATGAGAAGCTGGTTCTTTTATTAGTTTTCACTCGGATTGTAAACGGCTGAGCATTTATAGTCAGTGGTGGAGGAAGTGTGCACATCCCTACTTAAATATGTTATTATATTCTGTTCCATGTCAAGACCCTTTACTAACAGTGCTGCTCAAGTAAAAGTTTAAGTATAAAACATGCAGAAAAAATCAGCCATGCGTTATTCTGTTGTAATGTAATATACATGTATTATTATCCTTTAGCATTAAGATATAAGGAGCATTTTATGAATTTCCCCTCGGGAATAAATAAAGCATCTATCTATCTTTTAATGTTGTACTCTGATGTTAATATGGGACAGTTTGTTCTATAGAAATACATCATATTCTATGGGTTCATCATGGTTTTTATTTAGATATTAATTTGTAAAGTAAGTTTTAGTAAGTATAAGTAAAATAAAGGTAAATAGATGCGGTGGAGTAGAAGAAGAACTCGTGTATATGAAGAACAGCACGTGAGTGAACGTCCTTTGTTACTTTCCACCTCTGCCTGAACTTCACTTTATTAATAATGTCAGGACTCTCTGAGTGAAACTCCATGTTACTACATCTCATCAGAGCAGCTTTAATTCCCTCTTTCACAGGCTGTTGACCTGATGTGTGGGGACTTGCCCGGCTCCCCTCCATGTTAGCATTATGAGAAACCACATGGTTACAGTTGGACATTTACATTTACGGGGAATTGAAACCTGTGGCCTTTCACTTTTGTCAACCAACACAAAGGCGATAGTAGTCATAGTGACGAAAATGCCGCTCAGCATGCAAACAAGTCGTCTTTTGAACGAGAGCGTTGACTTGCACATTAAAGGATAAGTTCACCTCTTTTTTAAGTCTATCTGAAAACTCCTCACATGCCCGTGTGCAGACAGACGGAGGTTTAGGTTCACGCTATCTCCTCGTGCACCTCTCGGCCGTCTGAGCGCTGAGTCTTGTCTGAGGAGGCTCTGAGAACGTAAAGATGATCTCAGGATGTGCGCTTCATATGTGGAACACACACACACAAGTCATGAACCTGTTATATATATATAATAAACTTAATGTGGAATAAACAAGTAAAACACAGCGTAGACAGATTCTCTCTCTCTCCACTTCATTGTGGGTTTACTACCCAACTTCTCATCACACTGTGTTCTGAAGAAAACTGCATGAAGCCACTTGAGTGTAAATGACATCATCATGTCCTGCAGCTCAGCATCATGGCCGCACTGATGTGGAGAAACTGAGCTTAAGACTTCAAAGAATTTGATTTGAAACTGATTAAGAAAAGTGAAATTATTAAAAGCAAAGACCAGGATGTTCTAGTGTTTGTAGCTGACTCTAAGACATCTTAAATGTCCAGGGTGTTTGTTTCCTGGGTTGTTTGTGTCGTGAGTTCTTCTTCTGGAGGAAAATCTTCTGAGCTGTTGTCGGCATATTTAAAAAAGCGCCTGCAGAAAGCAGAGTGGAGGCGGAAGAAGAGAAAGAGAGCGGCTGTGACTGTTAGACCTCTTCCTGTGGTTACATCACGTGGTTGAGGAGGGTTCAAAAGGAGACAGCTTCTTCTTCTTCTTCATCCACTCCTTGGACAGACAGAAGACACCTGTGAAGCTGCCGGACAATCCACACTTAAAACAGAAAGAAAGTGAAGGTCGGGGTAAAGTATGACGGAGGGTGTTGTCTATTTAATGCTAGAATTATTTTTGACGACACGGTGAAAATGATTGAATGTGTTTTATGTGTCAGATAATGGAAGATAAGTCAGTGATACGGTTTTTACTTGATTAACTTTGCTTTTTTTTTTCCTTTAACGTTTTTTTAAACGACGTCTTCTCTATTCAGAAGTTTATTTGGAATTTGGTTGAAAAAATATTGGATTTAAAACTGAAAACTGAAAAGTTTTGTAACTGTAATTTTATTATTATTTAAGTGTTAAATGTATCAACTGGATCTTTAATTTAATTTAATTCTGAACTGCCAACAGTTGCTCTTGGATTTATTTTACATGACTTTTGAATGTACTTAGTGCTCAGACAGAAAAGCTTACTCATGCCTGCCAAAATGGCTTCCTCAAGATAGCGCTTCCTCTGGCGGTTCAGTTCTGACTTTTGCCTCAGAAACTGGACTGAGGGACAACTTGAGGCAGATTTCGGTCTCGTACAAACACGTTAATTCTTGCTTCTCTCGTACTCGAACAAGTTGTGTGGATAAAAAGTTACATGCAAATGTTTGAAGACGACTCAGGAAGTGTGCATTTTTCTGGGTTTGACAAAGAGCGAGGGCTGTGTGAGCGTTGGGTGTGCATTGGGCTGAGAGGTTTCAGTTTGGTGTGTGTCTGGGTGGTGGGGTGGGGGTGGGGGGGTGGGGAGGGGTATGGGGGTTGGTGTATGCAGCTGCAGACGTGGCGCAGGTGCAGAAGAAGAGAGAAGTGTGGAAAAAAGACAGAAGACGGACGAGGAACGGTGGATGTACAGTGCAGTCATCCATAAAGTAGAAAGCACTACTAAACTCCTTGCCACAGTGTAGTGTTTCCTACTTTATGGATGAGTGTACTGTTGGCTTCAGGGAGAGAGACGAGGCCCGGCATGGCGCCCGCACAGGAAATCACAAAAGAGGAAGCTGCTTTGTCTCGCAAGGCCACACATCACCCAGAGTGTTGCAGTTATTTCACATGGGCGGTGTGTGGCGCAGGGCAGAGCTCGCAACTCTTTCCTCCATTTTATGTTTCAACTGTCCTGAATAAAAACATGTGATGAGTAATCTGTGTGATATACAATAAAGATGAAAATGAAAAAGTATCTCGTCTTGGACTCAGTGTTTCTGTGAAAATATACATACTTTATTCCTGTAAAAAGATCCATATTGAAAGAAACCATCACAAGTTCAAGTCAACAAGTCCTCTGTGTTCTACATCTTTAGTTAATGTTCCTCCATCCACACTGCCTGGACATGCAAAAAACAAACAAACTGAAAAACAATATTAACAAAAATATTTACAGATGAGCTTCCAAAAGGATAATAAAAACAGTAATATATAAAAAGGTCAATCTTCCACTGGTTTCAAACAATGAATGCAGGTCAGGAAAGACAAAAAAAAAAAAAGAAAAAAAGAAAAAAAAAAAAAAGAAAAGTTTCCCGCGCGTATGAAAATATACCACAACTCCCAACACTGTTCATTATATACAGAAAGCTCCTACAGCTTCGTTTCCACTGCATCAACAATCTACAACTCAAATATTGTAGACGATCAGCCTAAAAACAGAAATATGACAGTAACATAAATAAGGCCGAACATGGGTATAACATTGGTATGCATGCAGTCAATAAACATCCTGTAAACAACATATTAAGACTAAACAAGGTCTTCTCGTAAGGCTAAATAAGATCAGCTGAGCTAAAACACTACCTACATGGGTCTAGGTCCTATTCAGTCAACAGTGGCGCCGCCTACTCACTACACAGCAGGTAGAGAAATACTTGTGCATTAAAGGCCGTCAAATACAAGATCAGTATAAATATTCGCTGTACATTTTCGGCAACTTTTGAGCATCCACTCCCCCTTTAGAACAAAAAGAGAACAACATAAAAGAGACAAAAACAGAACGTACAGTACAGCCTCAGTCTTGCCTCTTTCCCGGCTCCGTCACATCTAAAGTGTCTGTGTCGATCTGCCTTTTATTCTTGGCATCATCACGCTCCCGTCATGTAACACTGACAAACAATTAAAACATTCATGACATTACAGACAAAAAAATAATAAACTGCCTCCAACTTGTGTCATCAGCTGTGACTCCATCTACCCATGCGTGGGCAACTTCAGCAGCACGGATGAAATCAGGTCCGATCAACGCTTCAACTCCCCACCACCCGACTCATCCTCGTGCTGCTGGATGCTTGGTCTCTCATCACTATGGTAACAGGCAAAGCACCTAAGATTTTGGCATATTCTGCAGTTTTCGACAGCCGGAGTCAACAACAGGTGGCTCAGCATGAATAAGAAACTACGAGTAAAAACCTGAGAAGTTACCCAACAGCCCTATGTCGACGCGGAGAAGAGAAGAGACCCAACCAGGCTGAGTGAACAGTCACTGCACGTGAATACTAAGGCCTGGTCCACACATTCACATCCACGCTGATATATTTACTACACCTGCACTGAAGTAAAGCCGTCACAAAGCATTCAGAGATACTGCATGGTTCTATTGTTCTAGTGCTGCAGTGCACAATACGCTATATTGCTAGAGGGGTTTTATACTAAAACAGTCTATAATGTCAGGATGCTAACACAGAAGGAATCACCACTACACTGCACGGGCTGATGAAGGTGTCACTGCACTGTTTTCACCTGTCTGACCCAGTATTCACACACCACAGGCTGAGCGTCGTTACACTCCCAACGTGGAGGCAAAAGAAAAGACATACAAAAACAACTTATTGCAGTCTGTCACAGTACAGCTGAAAACTGCTCCCTTTAAAATACAGTGTCACTGCGTTCAAACCAGAGGGAGAACTGCGTGTTTAGCATCAGGCTGCTAACTGCTAACTCTAGCATCAGGCCTGTAGAGTCTCAGAGGATAAATCAGCTGGAGCAGCAATGATTAGTCGGTTAATCAATTAGTCCAGAGGTGATCAAACGGTGTCAAGCTGTTGCCCGCAGCTGAATAACAGACTTCATGGCAACATGTGGGTGAGTGATGGGGGCGGTTTTTTTTTGTCTCTCTCCCATCCAATTATAACATCTGTAAAACTTACAGCATGGTTAACCCCAAACAGAAGTAAGACAAAGACTAGAAACAAGAGTCACTAAATCTATTAATATGAACTTTTTTTCATGTTGCTTTATTTGCTGACATGCCGATATATTTTTTCATTATTGATTTGACAGTATTAAGGCTCAGTCTCATCCACTCTCTCCTCTGCCCAGTCGTCCACAGATATTTGTCCTGTGAACAAACAGATTAAAAACTGTTTTCATCTTCAGGGCAGGGTGGGGCTGTTAGTGGGGCAGTTGTCTATGGCAAACCACAGTGTCCGACTTTGAAAAGCCCCGGATTAGTCAGTCAGGAGAGAATTAATGCACAACTCTTTAGATATTATTATTATATGTTAATTGTTTAAGCAAATCTGTCAAACATTTGTCACTGTGTTTTATTGACTGAAAAGATTAACTGATTAATCGTTCGTAGCCCTTTAAGCTAACAGAGCAGCCTCCCTATCACCTGATACTACATCATATTACAAACACTACAGGTCTCTCTCTGTCTCTCTCACTCACACACACACACACACAAGCACACGCGCGCACACACAAAATATATAGTATGCAACATTTAGGCCAGCTGTGACTGAGGTCACAAACACCGAGAGTTGTCTGAGAAAGGCATCGTCTGTTTTCAGTCTCACCAGTGGACAGGGCAGCCTCATCCACACACACACGCACGCACGCACGCACGCACACACACACGCACGCACGCACACACACACGCACGCACGCACACACACACGCACACACACACGCACGCACACACGCGCACACACACACACACACACACACCTCCACATTCTTTACATTTAACACTATGTTCCACTTCAACTAACAGTCATGACCCCAAATGAAATCTAAACTACACATATCAAAGTGGATCATCACTGTCTCCGACAGCTTCGTATGACCCTGATGTCCCATCATGCAATGTGGTGGTGACGAGGGCAAGAGTCTGATACAAATAAATAACATGTTCTGTACAAAGTACTGTATAAATACTCTTAAAGACAATAAACACATATAAGGGACTCGCAGACATATTTAAAATTCATCCATTCAGGATGGATAGTGCATTTTTTTTTATAGTGACACAGAAGAGATAGACTGCAGCTTCTATTCGTTTGCTTCAGATAAATAAAGTGGCACCAGTACATGAGCATTAAAGCTAATACTTAATTAGCTGTGTCTGAGTTGGGCTGAAGTCTGGAGCTGCTGTTCAGCATCATTTTGTACCAGACTGTTCTACATAAATCTGATCAAGCACTGAAGCCTCTAATGAGTGGGAAATCTTAGATAATCAGGAAGTATTCAGAGAGTATATGTGTGAGTTTGCACATGTCAACATGCACCTCTACATGCCGTAAGCTGAATGTTGATATTTGAGAGTACTATATTTAACAGCTGGTCTAGCAGTGCTCTAAGGCAAATGTATAATTACTAACAGTTAACTCATCAGGTATTAGATCTCATAAACACTAACTGCACCAACTACCAACTGAGACTAACAGTGATAGAAAAAGTGCTTTCAATGTGACGCCAGGATCCTGAGGCAGAAGTCCCGACTCTCACTCTTTCTTGCTGGATCCCAGCTTTTTGAACAGCTTCTTGCCTTTGGAGAAAAAGCCTTTCTTCTTCTTGCCTTGTGCAGAGCAGTCTGTCTTTGTGGGGCTGTCTGCTGGGAGGGGGGCTGGAGGGGAGCCGCAGGCCTCCACTGCAGCTGGAGAAACAGCTGGACCCGGAGCAGGGTCCAGGGCTGATGCGGGGCTTGCAGTGGGTGCCAGTTTGGGTGCTAGGTGTGTGTGCTCTGTTGGGTCAGGGAGAGGAGGTTCTGTTCGGGCGTGCAAAGATTCTTCTGTTGCTGAGCGTTGGGGATGTTGTGGCTCTGTAGACGACGTCCCAGGATCCTTCAGGAGAAATATAAGTGTTTTTTATTAAACAACAACTAAAGATTGGTTATGTCTTAAATGATATTACAAAAGGGAAACACTACGACACACACACAGAGGAGGAGGCTCTCTCAACTTTTTCACCTGTGTCTCAATAAACTAAATCCAGAGGCGGGTGTATGATCCTACACAGAGGAGCAGTGTAGAGCTACAGTTACAGGAAGTGGACATGAACAGGGGACACTAGTGTTGATCACTGAGCGGCTACAGCTCTGTCTGAAAACACTTACGATCAAGTCTCAAAGTGTACAGTTCGTTTCTGCTTCTGCACAGGGCCATGCAGGAGACAGTGGGGCAGAAGAAATGTGACAGGACAGAATTAAAGAAACAGAACAAAAACGACAGGATGCAGACTGGAAATACAAGTAATGAAAAATAAATAAGTCAGAAAAGAAGAAACTTTTTGATGTCAACGATTTGTGAACATGACGCATAATGTTGCCTGCTACACAGACGGAAACGCAGAGCTACCTGTGATTCCTTCTTGGGTTCTGGTGGAGGCGGAGCGGAGACAAGTTCTGCTGGAGCTTCCTCTGGTAACGCCTGCAGGAAGTTGGAGGGCACTAAGCCTCTGTGTCCATTCAAGTCTCCCTGGAAGATACGACACATACATCAGATACAAACACAAGGCTGTAACTCAACTGAAGACATCGTCTGAATTATCTATAAACTGTATTTGGGTTAGGGTTAGGGTTGTTTGAACTGCTTCCGTCTGGACGTCGATTCAGGGCCCCAAGGGCCAGCCGGAGCACATATAAGAAGTCTTTTATTCCCTACAGACATTGAACACAACATGATGCACCAGGGAACGCTTGTTACTCATCTTGTTATTTTATTAGATTTGCTCTCTGGTATTTATTTATTTATTTAACCTATCTGCTACTGCCTGCTCATTTGCACTATTGTATGTTGCACATGTAAGTTTTTAATGGTGTGTTTCAATCAATCAATCAACTACATAATAAAACGGTATGACAACTTTATAATTATAATTTTGTATTTACATTATATTCTATCACATATCTATATATATATTTCATATATTGTATTATTACAGTACAGTGTGTGTATTTCATGCTGCTTCTTAATATATTATATTATATATTATCATGCATATTGCATATGTTCTTCATACTAATACCTACATACCTATACTTATATTATAAATAGTGCACACACCACAGAGTGGCACTGCTAGATTTACAGTTTGTTTAGATAATGTAGATATTGTATATCATTTTAATGCCATCACTCTAATTTACTGATTCTATGTCTGTTTTCACCTTAGTCTGTTGTGTTGCTGTGATGGAGGACACAGTAAAGTTTGATCTCATCTTGTGTTGAATTGTTTTCTGCTCTTACAACGGAATTTATGTTTTACATTTTTCAGCGGCAAATGATTTCAGAATAAACACAAGAGTAAGTGGATTTTTAGGAAGTGAAGAGCAACAGATTTACAACGACTAAAAAAAGATTCCTGAGGCGTGTGGACACTTACGTAGAAGAAGCCATCTTCGTCCATGTCACCAAACACATGTATGATGTCTCCTGCACTGAAGGTCAGCTCAGCCTGAACACAGCCACAACAAACAGGACAGATAATGAAACAACTGCTGCTACACATTCAGCGCCTTCTCTTGAATAAAACACTTGGCTTCTGACCTCTATGTCAGTGTTGGGGGAGCTCTCTCGTGGGTCATAATCAAAGATGGCGACCATCCTGCGAGCTCCTGGGGCGGGGTTACCTGCAGGTGCCGCAGCCGCAGCGGCCGCCGCAGCAGCCGCAGTCGCTGCAGCAGCAGCTGCCTGGCTGGGATCTGTCAGTCAAACAGAGAAGAACAATAAGAAACAATTCAGCCCGACATCTTGATAATTAGAGGCGTGAGACGTCTCTGCAGTCCCAGCCAGCTCATCAGCATGCGGCTCATTGTGTCTGCATGTCCGACTCACTCAGCGTCATGCTAAGCTGAGGAAGAGTCACAGCACTGCAGTCAAACACGTCAAAATAAAGAAACAGGAGGTTAGCAGAGAGAGATAGGCTTTTTTATTTCCCTCACATTAGTGAAAATGAAGACATGAAAATATTTGATGATTAAATGATGCCACTTGAACTGTGAAATGAAAAGAGGAGTTAGAAGAAGGGACCGCTTGACATTTAGAGCTGGGGGTTAACCAAGAGTTTAAGACCATAAGACATTGGTACTTGAATTGATGCTTCTCTCAGAACAACCATTCTAACCATGTTCCTTTATCTTAATCATTTCCATCCTGATGAAGGTGCATTTTTAATATTCTTTCCTTTGCTGAGGATCATTAAAAAGGTCCAAACTCTTCAGTGTACCCCGAACCAATCAAACAGTCCCTACTGAGGGTGGATGAAGGTGAGTCCTGATGTTACAGTCCTCATGGTTCTAACCATTTAAAAAAAAAAACAACAGATTTCACAAAATGGCACTTTCATACATAAAATATCAAGTAAACACATGCTGGCCTCCGGTGGACATTGATCATGCAGGAGCAAACAGAGAGGCAGAAGGTTCAAAGGGTTAACCACAAACCTTGGCCGGAGGAGTCTACGCTCTCCTCCCAGAGTGCTGCAGACTCCACTGGAAGAGACGAGGCGAGGGACAAGAGCGTGAGCACAACGCAGAACGATCGCATGCACAAATTAGAGCTCAAAAAGTCTGAAGACACAGTTCGTGTCAGGCATCACACTGGAGTACGTAAAGTCACAGATGGAGATCAGAGGAGACAGATGCTTCAATAAGTGACTCTCAGGTTTAGGGGATCATGTAATGCATTTAGGACAGAGGAGCAGAAGACTGGCAAAATGACTTTCTGTGAGATTATCATTTAATAAGAGACGCTGCCACATTCTGCTGCTGCGTCTGCGGTGTATTACATGAAGATCCAATGGAAGCTGAAACAGAGTGGCTCAGTACTCGTGTTTAACAGTTGTGAAGCCGTTGTGTTACTGACAAAAATGAAATCATAACAAGTTAACCTGTGGAAAGATGAAGTTACTCTGAAACACCTATCTACACTGTGACAGTAAGAGTAACACTAAGCTTTTCTGACAGAGTATGAAGCTACTGTAGAGGGAGGCCTATTCTACTGGTAATGATTGACCATACTGCTGAGAAGCTAATTTCATGACTACAGCAGCTGACCTAAAAATCCCCCACCCTTCGCTGAGTGAAAAGCAGCAACTGAAAGAGCAAAAGCTAAAGTGAAAGAGACAGAAAGAGAAGCAAACCAGAAAACCAGAGAGGAGAAGAAAGGAGGGAGGTGGGAAGCCGCAATCTGCAGCGAGACACACCTTTCTTGGATCGTCTCGGTTTCGGCGGTGGAACAGGGCGACGTGGAAGCTGTGCGTGTGTGCGAGTGCCTTTATGGAATTTTAGAAAGGAAAACCAAAAAAATAAATAAAATAAAATGAAACCAAAAAGAAACACAGAGGTGTAACTTTTGAGAGAAGCAGACCAGACAAAGTAGACAATGAAAAGCCAAGTGAAGAGCAATTTAAAAATGACAACCGGCGAGCAGCAGACACGGCAGTGAGAACAAGTGGAAGTGAAAAGGTTAAACCATCTGCAAACACCGCTCTGGGTAGAGAGCGGGAAACAGAAGCAAAGTGTCTGCTGGATTTTACTGGGTGGCTCGCTACCACGCACCACAGGCAAACACTTTGACTTAAGTTTATTCTTTAGACACCTGCATGAAAACACAGTCAGTGACTGAGAATACGGAGATGGTTTTGATTTTCTTAATAGCAAAACAGTCAACAGGAAACCATAAAAACATACAAAACAATGCCACAGTTTTGGATCCATTTTAATTAGTTAAACTGAAATCAAGTCTGATCTGAGACCAGTCTTTCAGCCCCCTGCTGGGCCAATTGGTCACAGACAAGAGGGGGTTTTTACTTCACCTCCTCTTTTCCGGAAAGAAGCTTTCAATTTTCTTTGAAGGATTTCCTCCAATGGACTGCAGGCAAAAAATATATCAACGTGTCTGACATTTAGGTCCATAATTCACAGCAGTGGATCCTGCTACACTCGTGCTGCTATTTTCACTTACCACTTAAACATGAACAGCGGTGATATTATGAATAAGACATTAAAATTTGCACCTACAGCGTGGTAAAGAACATCCAAATACACTCATTTTCAAGTGTAACACGTTTAATATATAACAGCAAACAACGTAAGTAGACAGTATAACTGACACATACCTATCTTCTCCATGGAGGCCGCTGTGGACAAGAAGCCCTGCTGCAGCAGCTGCTGCCGGGTCTCCTCATCCTCCACCTGAATCTCAGACACCATGTTACATGGCACGTAGCCCAGACGACCACCCGACTCCCCCTGGTAAAACCCGTCTGCGTCTTTATCTCCGTAAACCTGAGGAGAGGAGAGTAACACATTGCCGGCTCTGTGGAACTACTGAATGAAAGCCTCGCGGGCTTCAAACATTGGTAAAAGGTACAGAAAAGCTCCACGGTGACCATTACATTCATTTAATGTCTCTCTGCAGGACGCATATTTAACCTTTGGCAGGCCGTGGTCTTCCTGTTAATGTGAGCTTATCAAGGTGCTATGAATGGAAAACCTGCATGCCTGTCAGTGTGTCTGAGCAGTGAAGGACATACTTTGATGATCTGTCCTTCAGTGAAGGGCAGCTCCTCCTCAGCAGCGTCAGGATTGGGCGACATGGTGATGGGATCATAAGGGAAGAGGGCCACAAAGATGCGTATGTCACTGTCTCCTTTCATCTTTGGTGAATCAACACCACCTGCGCACGCACGCACACACACACACACACACACACACACACACACACACACACACACACACACACACACACACACACACACACACACACACAGAGATAATTAAAAGATGCCTACAGCGTTCAGCTGAGTGTTCACACACGTTTCTTTTGATGAGTGAAGTGTTATGTTGAGAACACTTGACCTCCACACTCAACCACTTACTTCTTAAAAGTTGAACTTGATTCTTTAGAGAAATACTGAATTAATCTGATTTAATTAATTAATCAGCAGAAAATAAATCAGCAACTATTTTGATAAACAATCATTTTAGTCAATTTCTTTAAGAAAAGTTGTAGTTTCTCAGATGTGATGATTTGACGCATGTCTTTGTTGTACAATAGTAAACTTTCATTTTGATATTATATTGATATATATTTATATTAATATAATTTATATTGATATCATATTGCATTTTGAACAAAATAGAACTATCTTGACATTTTATGGACAAAACAATTGAATAATCAAGAACATAATCTGCAGTTGGTAATGAAAATAACTGGTTGTTGCAGCTGATTCATTCATTATTCTACATAATCTTTTGTTGTCATGTAAATTATTTCCTGTACTTGCTGGTTATTCTTGTGCTTTTATGTTGTGTGCTTTGTAAACTTTTTTTTAAATATGGTTTCAACGCAGTTCAGTATTACTTTCAATGTAACAGATCTTTGCAAAGAAGCTATGCATGCAATTAGTTCTGCAAAAAGTGAACCCGCTTGCCCCTCCCCCCACCGCCCACCAACTGTAGCGCTGCTACGAACAGTATTTGCCCAGCACAGGCATGTCCTTAAAAGAGGTAATCAAGCTAAACCACTGATCCTAAGCTGTGTGAGCCGTTCGACAAACGTGCACTCGTTCATGATCTGCAGCAACCGAGCAACATGGGAAACAGAGTGACCCACTCTCTAATCTAACATAAAAAAGAATACTAATATGATCAGAGGTGATTTTGAGACAGTCCGTGTCACAGATAAGGCAAAGCAACCTTCACATTTGGCTCGCAGCAGGAGAGCATACACGAGGCATGACACCAGTGTGATTAAAGACATTACAACTGTAGCCTGTTTGACAGCGAGACAAATTTGAAGAGCTGTAGTGAGACTTTAAGCTGCGCTGAAGAGACGCATTCTCTATCTCATTATGGAGAATCAGCCCATCTGTGGCAAGAGTCACGGGCAGGCAACTTGCACACTTTCACATCCTCAATGATTCTCTAGTAGATATGATAGCACTTCTCCCTGCTCTCTTCCTCTATTCGTGCGCACGTGTACACTTATGCATTTGTGTGTGTAGTCAACTGTACATGCCAGAAAGGTTTATTAAGTGAGTGTGTAGTCAAGACATGAGCAGAGAAGAGGTGAGAGAGGGTGAGATGTGGGGGGAGGAAGAGAAAGAGAGGGGCTTGTGCGTCTCTTTCTTTGCTTGCTAATTGAGGTTACTATTTTAATGTCTGTCACTTCCTCCTGTCATGACAAGCCACTTTGGGTTAAGCCGGTTCTCAGCTTAGCAGGCTCTCTCCCACTTCTCCACTGCAGCTACAGCGCCTCCTCCTCTCTGACCCCCCCCCCCCCCCCCCCCCCCCCCCCCTCCCCCCCCCCCCCCCCCCCTCTCCCTACACAAGGTGCTAATCTGACTGCCATCATGTGAGAGAGGGGGAGGCTTGCCAACAGAAAGCACAGGTGTGTCAGCATCGCCTCTTACATTTCCACTGTATAATTGACTTAAGGGAGGGAAACAAACATGAGACGGAGGAAACAGGAAGACAAAAGAGGAAAAAGTCTCTGACCTTTGAGTTGCCTGGCCTGCAAGCACACTGGTTTAGAAGAGAGCTCAGCCTGGCCTCCCCACGATGGACCTGCCTCAGCAGGAGGGATTTGGCCGGGCTCCTGCTCAACGGACAGAAAAACAAACAGGACAATAAGAAAAATGTCCAACAAAGAAATGCAATTACTGCTGGGGAGGAGAGGACACCTCAGGGATTCAGAAAAAATGAACAGCAGCTGTAGCTGTTCATTTTTACATACTACACACAATACTTCACAATCTACGCTGCGTGTATTGATAATCCACTAAGGGCTTACTTATTGCAATAGAGACTGAAACCTCATCAAATACAAAAACCCAGGGTTTCACACATTCTGCCGTTTCAACATAAGCATGTTCCTTCTTTGCGCTGTGGTAGTCTTAGCAGACACACGTGAAAGCACATACACTGTCGGCTAATGCAGGATAGTTAAGACAAGAGCTGAGTGGTTTCTGAGGTGCAGGAGGACGTGACACAGACGGGAGTGAGTGCAGTCACACAGAGGGAGAACAGATTCAGTTATATGTTTCAGCTGTAGCTGAATTATAAAGATTAGAAGTCTGAAGCCAGATAGTGAATGAGGACCTGGTTTAAATGTCTGGCAGCCACATGCCAAAACTCGATATAAACTGTCGGTTGTTTGCTCCCTCTGTACGCTGCAGGGATAATGATGGAGAAGTAAGTTGCTGTCTACTGAGCGGTGGAGTGAGGTGACCTCCGCTAAAGGTTAGATCCACACTGCTACAGGGGAGAGGAGCGGGCTGGGACAACACACCCATTGCGGCTGGCCTGCAGCGACGTTTACCACTGGATCGACCTTTAGGCCTCGGCGGTGAGGAGGCCTGCAGTGCTCCGTCTGAGCCCCCTCCACCCACCACTCAGAGCTCATCTGCTCCACCACCACCTCCCCAGGACTGTACTCCGCGGGCTCCTCGTTATCATCTGTGCCGTACTCCACGTCGATCTCCACCCCACGACCAACAGGTGCCCTCAGAGTCCGTACTGTTTTGCTGACCGGGTAGGGTCTTGGCGGGGTAGGGCCATGGCTGAGGCTGGCTGCCGCGGCGACAGCCATCTGACTCCTCAGCATGGCCTCCCTCCTAAGGCGGTCCCCTAGCCCTCTGAGCAGTACTCTGTCTCCTCTGTTGGGGGTCGGCTGGGGAGGACAGCGGGCTGAGACCCGCCTGCTGCTGGGACCCTCATATAAACTCATGTCTTCTTCAGGATAACTGATGGTGTCCACTGTGTCTGCGTAGTGCACCCTGTGCTGCGTCTTAGGCTTGACCTGCAAGGGTCCGTGTCTGGGTAAAGGCTCTTTGGTTAGGGATCTGGGATCCCTGTTGAAGTGGTGATGGTGCTGGGGAACGTGTGGGTGTGGGTTGGGGTTGGAGTGATGTTGGTGATGCTGGGGGACATGATGGAGGCGCTCTGAGTCTCTGGGGTGAAGGTGGCTATGCCTGGGCCTGCGGTGGCTTAAAGGCTCTTCTTGACTGCTGTCTTCCTCCTCCGTCACCTCGGGGATGCTGAACAGCTGCTTGCTGTGGTAGACCTGAGGGGGCAACTTAAGGATCCGCTCAAGAACCTCCTCATCACTGTCTGGAGGCTCCATCTTGCATGACTACAAGGGCCACAGGTCAAAGCAAGCAAGAGTGGGTTGGTGAGGGTGGGATGGAAAATCACATTGTTCAGTAAAAATAAGGGAAGCGCAGACAAAAGTGACGAGAACCCGGCCAGGCAAAGGAAAGAGAAAAGAAAGAAAAAGAAAAAAGAAAAACAATCAAACACCCTCAGGAAAATATAAAAGGCCACGAAGTGGAAACTGAAGTATGCAACTGAAAGAAGCACATTTCATTCAAAAAGCACAACATACAGAGCAACTCCTTCCTTTACCCTGTTAGCTCCAACTCTGTATCCCCTGGCCTGGACTTCTCCGAGGTGGTCGGAGTAGAGGTCCTCCTCCTCCTCCTCCAGGATGTCAGACAGGTCTGATCGGCTGTTGTCTGCATGGTAGTCACTGGGAGGCTCCACAAGCCCTCTGCCATAACTCTGTGAAAACGTCAGCAAACACCGTGAATCAAACCATCCGGTGTGAATTTATCTTTTTTAAATTCTTACTTATTATTGCCATTGTCTGACTAAAACAATAAATCTGTAGGTTCGATAGTGACATGATGTAGATTCAAATGTACACCTGAAAATAAAAAATACAAATACAGAAATGATTAGAGATACGTGATTTAGCTTTTGAGAAACAGCTCCTTTGACAGAAATATGAATCAAACGTATTTACTTTCCATGCTTTAGACTTCTGGAAAATATGAGCAGAATATCAAGCTGCACATGCTAAAAACTTCCAAAGCATCTCTATTAATTTATTAGAAAAAATGTGACAGGTTGCTTTACAAGCAAAAAATACTTACCATCTAAAAAAGTATAACTTAAAGGGGAGCTCCATCGATTTGAGTTGCTGTAGTAAGTTGTATGAGGCCTTTTGAGGCTGTTCAAAATCTGATAACTTGCTAAATCAGTGGAGCAGTGCTTTAATGCTCTCTGCCTTTATATCTGACAGCTGATGGACATTATGACATTCAGGTCAATAGCTGCTCAAATAGCTCAACATAACCGAGACTATTCAAGGCTCCAGAGGACGTCAGCCACTTTATATGTGGACTACATCTATTTGTTATATAATACGAAGCTTAACCACCCCCCCCCCACGCCACCCCCCCACCCCCGTCAGACCAGCTCTCAGTCGTGATCAGACTCAGCTATAGCTACAGAACATACTCCGTTTATTTTTGTGGTGAAGAGTCGACTGTTTCAAAGAGCAGGTGAGCGTCAGGCTGACCTGCTGCCTCCCGCAGTACGCCGGCTCCTGGTCCTGTCTCAAGAACTCTTCGATGGACACCAGGCGGGTATTCTCTCGCTCCTCCTCTACCTCTGACTCCAGCGGGGAGGTGCTGGGGGGTCGGTGGAGGTTAGTTTCCTGAGGGTTAAGGAGGTCTGTGATCGGGGCTTTGGGCGGGGTAGGGATGCGCTCAGGGGTCCCGAGCTTGGCACTGGGGTCCTCGATGAAGTCTGTGATGGATGGGAAAGGACGTATCGTTCCAGGGCTGTCGGTGTCTCTGTGGGGCT
This sequence comes from Seriola dumerili, assembly GCF_002260705.1. Taxonomy (NCBI): domain Eukaryota; kingdom Metazoa; phylum Chordata; class Actinopteri; order Carangiformes; family Carangidae; genus Seriola; species Seriola dumerili. The sequence goes on from NW_019174346.1 coordinate 3,319,891, forward strand.
CCGACACTGCTGCTGCTGCTGCTGCTGCTGCCGGTGCCGGTGCAGGTGCTGCTACTGGAGATGGTTGGGGTGCTGAAGCGGTGGGGGAGGTCACATCAACCTGAGGATGAGAGAGAGTCAGTGTAGTGCTGTTTAATTACGTTTGTCACTCCAGAGAAATAAAAACGTTGCGTCTCATATATAGGAGGATGATTACCATTGGAGTGATGGTGGGGGCACCTGGTAATGTGGCCTCACACACAGCCAAGGCAGCAGCAGATGAGGGGTTGGCCCAGGCCTTCACATATGAGGCAGATGAGAGAAGACCTTCTGAGTGGAGAGCATGAGGAGGGTTGGCAGCAGCCTCCACTGTGAGGCCAGTGTTGTGTGTGTCTGGTGGCAAAGTGCTGGGCAGCATGGAGACTTTGGCAGCAGAGTTTATGTAGGACGGCGGTGAGGGCATGTTACTGGGACCTATTGGGCTGCAGGGTAGGGGGGGTGGCACAACTGGGGCGGTGATAGCTGGGCCTGCCATGATGGCACCCAGCTTGGAGGGCACATTGACTGGCAAAGAGTCACAGGACTCCCCATGGGCGGACATGGTGCGGACAGTGAGCTCCTGAGCTGCCTGCAGGGACTGGATCTGAGAGGGGCCCAGCAGAGCGCTGCCGGCTGTTGGGGAAGACACCTCCAGCACCTTGGACAGGAGAGCGACAGGTACATGTCACGGTGACGTTATAAAACTGAGCACCAGCTTAAAAAAAGTCACAGATACGTCCTGAATACCAACAGCAGCGCAGCGATTGGCTGAAAGTGATTTTAAACAAAAGGCTTTGGAAGGTCTTACCTTTTTCTTATCAGCGTATATCGTGTATCCAGTGACACGCACTCCATTGGAGGTCCCGGCAGCATCTATAGTGACCGGCAGCCAGCTGATGAGGGCGATCCCCGGAGAGGGGCCGTGCTCCAGCTGCACATCCAGAGGAGCATCAGGGGGACCTGCAGGGAGGAGAAGCATCACACCACAGCCAGTGGCAAGCAGAAGATGGAGAAACATGATTATAGATATTTACACGATCAAATGAAATGCTCATATTGAAAATACATTGCTTGGGATAAGAAATAATGATCACAAAGGGAACATGGTTTACCAAGAAAGTTGCCGTCTAAAACTCTACAGGGACAGTAAGAAACTTAGAGACCATATACCTGGGTTCCCAGAGTGTGGGCATGAAACTTAAGCAAATTTGAATGATCATTTAGAGAAATACAACTTACATCTAATATGACACTGATCAGAAATATACATCTTACAGGCCTAAAGTTGGTTCATGAAAAATAAAAATACTGTTGAGTGGGAGGAACAGAAGATGGTACCACAAACTGACGTCAAGTGATGATCAGGGTTAAAAACTAAAAACAAAACACCAGTGACACAGTTTTCATCAAAATACCAAAACCTCACATTCAAACTTCCTTGTTTACATGAAATTGAGATTCTATATAAAGATGCAGTTTTCTGTGGGCAGGGCAGAAAAATACTTCACGATCAGGAAACTCTACTTCTCTTTAATTCATGTCATCAGTACTTCATCAGTTGGTGTAGCAGAGGAAGAGTCGCCTGTTTTCTTTCCCTTTTACAAGCAATGCATTCTGGGCCAATGTGCTCTGGTTATTTAATGAAGGAAATGTGATTCAGAGCAGCTCACAGCAGCAGCTCTCATGAATAAACTGATGACCTTGTGTAGGAGGAAGAGAATCATCACTACTGAATATAAGACATCTACATTTGCAGTGTGAGATACAACACACGGGGCTGACACGTAGAGCTGGTAACCCTGCCACGGGAGGGGCTATGGGAGGGGTCGCCTACCACACAAGTCCCTGATATTAACTGCCTCAACAAACCCCCCTCTATGTGTCACAACCGGCTGGACTGTTTTTGAAATGTCACTCACTAACAGCCACATCTGCGTATGGTTACAATCGAAAATGTCACACACACACACACACACACACACACACACACACACACACACACACACACATGCACACTGAAAAGCAGCTAATGCACGTTTTCCAGAAGAAAGATTGATTTTTTGCAAAACTGAACACAAACACATGTATCTAATGTATACAGTTATTTTAGGTGCAGACATCTTGTTTGAATCTCAAATCTTATACCAGCAATGTACCGTCAGACTGCGGCTCTGTGGGTAAAAAAGTGTTTAGTGTAAAAAAGTGTATCTGAATTAACTAATGGCATCAGCCATTTTCACAGAGCTACAGTATCAAACTTATTATTTCCAAAAGAAAATCCTTGATCTGGATCAAACATTTGAGCCAAACATGTTCTTACTTTTATCCAGATTAAACGCTTGATTTGATTTTGAATAGGTAAAATAGTCTGATCGATTGATGATCCGTAGACTATGTGTACAGTTAGAATGACACCTTTACAGGATCTGACAGCAGAGAAAAATACTGAATCCTGACCTGCCATCAGCGTGGTGAAGGTGATTGTAGTGCTTCTGTGTTCACGTCGCTCCACAGGTAACTCCCATGGTGTGCGGTGCGGCCGTGCCTCCACTTTGACTGTGTACTGCAGGCTGGGCAAGAGGTTATTGAGGCACAGCGAGTAGCAGCCAGCCTTCACCAGCTCACACTCCTCCTCATTCAAGGACACAATGTGCACATAGTTACTATTGCTGGGCAGCCAGGTCAGGTTGGCAGAGGTGGCGGTGATCCTCTCCACGCGCAGCTGCGTGGGCGCCACACAAACGTCCCGACCGACCAGCATGCTGCAGCGCAGCTGGTCCGAGAGGCCCTTCTCTGTCAGGCTCTGCACTGACACGCGGTAGGCCTTGAGGTTTATGTCCAGCCGCTCCAGCACTGCTTTGGTTTGGGCACCGAAGGGCACATTGAACCGCAGCTCCTGGTCCACGTACACATTATAGCTCCACACATTGCCCCACCCAGCCGGCACCAGCGGAGGGTCCCAGCCAATGATGATGCTCTTGGCAAGCTGCTTGATGAGGGTGAGCTTACGTGGGTAAGGCACAATGTCCACTCCCACCTCCTCCAAATCCAAGTCCAGGCCGTTGGTGAGGGGGGCTGGGACAGCCAAGGCCGATGCTGAATCCGAGGGGGCTGAGGCAGGGCCAGAGGCAGCGGAGGCCTCTGTCACTTCTGAGGCGCTGGCGCCTACGTGGAGGTGATGCTGGTGGCTGGCACTGTGCAGGCTGCTGTCTAGCAGGGAGTTATGGGACATGTCCCCTGTCTCTGGATGGTGAGTGCTCATGACGTCATCATCCGATACACGTTCTACAAAGTTAGAGGGGACCAGCCCTCTCCGTCCGTCCATCAGCTCACCTGAAAGGAACCACGGTGACATACTGAATACCACGTACAGACAGGAACGAGAACATGTAGATACAATAAATCATCCTCCTGACTCACCTTCATAGAAGCCATCATCATCCATGTCTCCATACACATAGATGTATTCTCCAGCAGTAAGTGGCAGCTCCACCTCAGGGTTGTCGTTGGGACCATCATAAGGATTATAACTGTTCAAAGTAAATTTACCAGGAAGTTATTTTCGTCACATATTAGCAAACCTGAGGTAGTGAGCTGACTCTGCCTTCGTATAATACTTACCTATATCTTGCAATGAAAACCTGAAGCTTCGCGGCTCCTCTGCTCGCCGTGTAAGGTGCCGGGGCCACGTCAATGTCGAGCTCCTCTACTTCACTGGCAGTGTCCACCTGAGAACACCAGTAACAGATGGTGAATCACTGGGACCTGCAGGCCGTTCTAAAACTGCCTTCATTAATGTCAGAAAAAACACATTCAAAAGGGAATAAAAGGGGGAAAATAGTTGTATTCTCCTGGTGGGACATGTTGATGTACCTGGAATCTTATTTTGATGAAAAGCAGAAGCAGAGGAGTTGTTTGTGTGAAATGGCTTGAATAAACAAGCATCATTCTATTAATAACTAAAAACCAGTTGCCAGTTCATTAGCCACACCTAGCTGAAACTAATGCTAACAGTCCTACAATAACTCCTCACTTCCTGAAAGTTATGATGTTCACCGTTTCTCTAACTGTTTTAAGGAGGTGACGATTCAACTTTATGATAATTTTTTATATAATATATTTTTTTTAAATATTTGTCTATCCCACTTACACTAGAGGGCATTGTCTTAAGGGCAATGTCCAATACCATATTTCTCAACACTGAAACCCACCTCTAGCAGAGAATACTAGTACTATTAAAACTGGAATTAGATGAGTGTACACTCTGTTTTACACATATGAAAACTGTTATCTTGAAAGGCCAAGTCTGTTTGGAAATGACAGTAAAGGAAATCATGGTGTCTGACTGTAAGTTTATATTTGAGCACATGTGGGAGGAAATATCTGACTGTGCAGACAGAAATACAGAAATGTATTACTGTAAATACACAGCTAGTTATTAGCCGCCATAAATGATTACTCACATGAAAATACAATATTCTTATTATACGGTGATTAATATTCATGAGTCACTGTTGCTGCTGGAGTCACTTTGATACCTGATGTGGAGTTTGATTTCCATTCGTACCAACTACTCACAATACAATAGGAGAGAATGTATTTATAGCTCCCTGGGAAAACCTAGTTTCAGGATAATCACTTACAACTACTACTGTATAACCTTCATAATCCACAGTGGCCAGTGGATTATTTCACTAAATATAAGCTTTATTGAACTATGGGCAGACGAGTGACGAGATGGAAAGACCACCGACCTGTCTGCCACGCTAGACCACACACTGACTTTTTGGAGACGTGGCACCGCAAAAATACTTAATCAAAGCATCAGATATCAATAATGTCTCTTGCGTATGAGCAGAGGGAGCTGTAGTGTATTTAGCTATAGTCTGTACTCGCGTGAGATGACAGAGAGGTTAAGGAGGGCTTTTTAATCCATTAAATCCACACAATCAATGTGCTCGTGCATAGCCGTCTTGGTAATCTTGATGAGCGATCTGCTTGTCTATGTAGAGACAAAGAAAGCAGAAATATTGCAAGGAGGGGTCCTGCACAGTGACATAACCTGGATGAACATCAAGAGGCTAAGCGTTTTCATAAACCTACAACCAGCACTTTAACACTAACCAACCCATTGAAACCTTGGTCTGACAGATATTACGAGCTTCTGACAGCTCTCAAATATAGCAGCAATATTAGTTTTAGGTTTAGAGTTTAAAAAAGGTCATTTCAAGCCATGGTTACAAACTGGTATCTTTCTATTAATGTGCAACATCAGCCGCTCAGGGTCTGCAGCTGAAAGCCTTTCAGCCTCATTCAAATGTTAATTAATGTGTGAAAACAACAGATGAACAATACATTGTTGGGGTTGTACCTCATGTGTTGGGCTTGATTTGTGCGGACTGAGGTGGGTGTCAGACTTGGGGGTGAGGTGTGTGGTCTCTGACTTGCTGGAGGAAGAGCCTGACTTGCTGACGCTGATGGTGGGCAGCTCTCGGTGCTTGGTGACGGGCGAGCGCTCCACCCTGGACAGCCCAGCGGCGTGGGGGGTGGCCCCCATCCGCAGAGCAGCGGCCACATCTAGCAGGAGGGAGGGAGGGAGAGGAAGAGGATAATACATAATCCATGACTTTAACAGACACTTCCAGTCCTCTCACTGGTTAACCTGGTTGAATCCTTCAGCATTCAGGTGGGTGAGGTCACTGGTCGACATGCAGGAGGCTCAAGGTTGAACCTGGCTGATTAAACAGTGGAGGAAAAAATCCCGTCTCCATCTGTCTGAGGTCAGAGGTCACACTACCTTGAGGCAACGTGTGTCACACCAGCGCTGTTAAGGGGCTTAACTGGTTCCACGGTCCACAGACATTTCTCTGACCCTCATGAGATGGTGAGAATTACAGACAAACTCTGTTACAGTGTTGGACTGTGACGGTGGGTGAGATGACAGAACATGCCGTGCTTTTGTGACGGTGCCCAACACATATTATGGGTAACAGAGACGGAGAGCGTACCGAGCGGATCATTACCCTCGGGGCATGACAGAGTGTCACCTCCCTCGAGACTCCAGAAGGCTATTTCACCCAGAGACACCATATCCCATGAGCCACCAGTGCAGTCTAAAACACATGAACAGTGTAGGAGAAAGAGGTTGGATACACACAGTAGGAAAGGTTTGGACTAGATTTGCACTGTTAGTTTTATGGCAGCTGTGGATGGGGCTGCGTTAAAGTGGATACTCTGACATCATTTAAAATGCCTGTGCATTAACTTCACAGCCTTAGAAGAAGAAGCTGAGATGTGACACACACCTACTATTATGCTCATTCTGTTTTACTGATACAAAAAATCCCTTTAAAAAAACAGAGAAATACTAAAACCTGAAAAGACGCATCCGTGATGGGACAGTTAATACAGGATTCGGATGCTTTTGAAGATCCACGAGTGGACTGATGCTATTGTTTGAAGATTTCTTTTGGAACTGAAAGGATCAAAGAACTCTAACATACAGTATATATATATACTATGGAAGCTGAATCATGGTTAGATAATGATTTAACTAGAAGTTTATCTTAGAACAAGATGGAGGAAGGCAGATAGTTTGACTCAAAGTGACACTTTATTGTTTAGTTCTGAGTCATCAGCCGAGTGAATGATGATACTTCAAAGATCTGTGGTTGTTGACAACACTGTGTATTTGCCAATTTAACAAACTCATTCGATTACCCTGGTTAACATTCTGCTGATATCGAAATGAACCAAAGCAATCTATTACTTTCACCTGGTTGTTAAATATCTTTTCTATCACAAGAGACTGATCAGAGCTGCATCTAATTTCAGTTAGGAGTCTCTCGTGACCTAAAGCGCTCATCACCTGCTTCTCTCTCAGCTGTGTGAGTTGTGTTTTTGTGTGTGAATACATGTCCATGCCGGTGTGTCTCACCTCGCTCTGTAGTCAGGCCCACCCCATTGGTCAGAACAGAGAGGCTGGGATTGTTGAGGATGCTAGAGCCGGCCAGGTCCACCTTTGAGGCCTGCAGTCGAAACTTCTCCAACTCTTGGGACAGCAAGCCGAACTGTTCGCTCTGGCTGCGACATTTCTCCTCCAGCTCTCGCACTTTTGACTACACATGAGGAGAACACATATACAGTAAAACACACAGTTTTTAACCATCAGAGTGATACGACTATAAGAGGGAAATTCCACCTTTCCACGCTATACATTTCAGTGGTAACTGTGTGATGAAGTGCTATAATTTAAATTTCTTCTGTGTTTTAAGGTGAATTTCTCCTTTAATAGAATCACAAAGGGAGGGATCTAACCCTGTAAGAAGAAGAAAAAGTAACGTCCTTTATAAATTGTCAGTGTCATGCAGAAACCTCTTATCCCTATACAGACATTTTCTTGGTAACTATGGAAACCTTTTTTTAATGAATGAACACACACGTCTGTCACATCAAATTTTACATCCGACTTTACATTCACGATTAATTTGGTGGCCGGACACAAACATACAGTCAATACATTTCCGCCCTTTCCATGCCTTTACATAAGGCATAAAGAATGTATTATAAAACAAAGTATTACAATGTGAGGTTGGGTTTCTGCAAGACAGACAATATAAACTGTCATTGAAACACATGTTAAGGCTGCAAACACAAGTTACAAGCGATTATGGGCTCAGAGGGAAGAAAATGAGAGGGAAATAAAGGCGGGTAGTTTTCTGGTGAGATGGGAAACAGTAGCACAAACCAGAGCTGGAAGGTAAGGTAGGTTGTGAGAAGCTACACTGTGTTGTCTTTTACACTGCAATCACTTTAAACAAAGTCACTAGACAACAGCGTTATTTGCCATAACACTACAGAGGTTGGCCTCAGCCCTGCTGAGTTTCTATATGTGGCTGATTTCACTTCCGGTTGCGGTGGGAGTTTCCTGGCAGCCTGATCTGACAAAAGCCTGTGCACGAAACTGTCTGAACAACATTTCCTGTTAGCTCTCACCTACGCAAACCCCCGAGTGTGCACTCAACTGTTATCTGGCTACACTGAGCTGAAGTGGTAGTGAGTACTAAAACACTGTGAGAAATCACACTTCAATCTCAAATAAATACTCTTACAAAGTGACTCAGTCATGTGTTGGCTTAATGCAAAGAGAAATTATACTTCAGTGTTTAAGACCCAATAACATGCCAACAAGCCCAGTGTGAATGACCTGATTTATACATATTTTGGTAACCTAAAAAACTGTATCTGCATCACATTGGCCTCTATAGCCACGTGAAGCATTTATTTACTGCAGTCCAATTTGAGTATCTAAAAACATAAATGGTGCACAAACCTGATTATGTTCTGTCAATTTAGAGGATTTAAATAAAAGGAACTGGGGTTTGGTGGTTCTATCTACAGGAGACAGGGAAGGTTTTCTGGAGGAGAGATACAGAGTTTGGCCCAGGAGGTAAAGCAGGCTAAAGGTTAACAGTACCTGCATGCAGTCCAGTGTACTCTGGTTAGCAAAAAGATAACACAAAGGACAAAAAAGGTACATAAAAGTAAATACATGCTAGAGAAAAAATGAATCTGGGAAAGACAAAATAGATTAATAAAGTAGAAACACAGCAGCCTGAGTCCAGGTCGACGAGAGAATCCCTGTCAGGAGCCAGTATCAGCAGAATGTCTCTTGGCCTGCAGCAGCCAACACCTGCCCTCTGTAGGGACACACATATTCCTTATCATCTTTCAAAAAAATGTTTTTAACAGATTGAGGAAGGCTGTGTGTTGACTTGGCAACAAAGTTCAGGCTCTTGGGAGGGAAAGAGACTTTCTCCTGTGATGCATTGGGTTTAAATAGAGAGACAGAAAGTGAGCGAAACAAAGCAGGAGGAAGGAAACGAGCAGTTTTTAAAACAGGAGCAGCTATACTCTACCAGCTCCCTCCGCAACACAAGCTGAGTCAAATCCTAAAATAAAATACACATTTCTTTTAGGAACAAACACAAAATGCACAGTGTCAAATAAGGAGCAGACATAAAGAGTCAACAAAACAGTCATCGAGTGTGGATGATGACATTTTTGAGTTTTCGCTGTGGGCTCTTCTCTCTCTTCTATCTTTTTTTGATCTCTATTTTTTTTTTTTTCACCACTCAAAAACAGAAGCCAGTGAGACAGACCGGGACTTCAACTGTCATCGACTGTCTGGACTCATTTTAAATTCAAAGTGTGTTACACTCACACTGAGAGCATACATGAACGTCACACAACAGCAGAGAAGCCATCTGTTCAAACGGTTTTCCAGGCCCGTGAGTGTGACAAAAAATACAAGTATTTTCTGCAACTGCTTCTCTGCCAGGTGTTTCGATAAGAATAAGAGAGCCCACTGTTCTGTACGTCCATGCTGCTTCAGTGGAAATGAGATGTCTTTTGTCTACTCAGAAAGGGAGAGAATTAAATCATTATCCTCTCTTTTATTGTTGTAAAGGACATGAGAAACACCTTGAATAATAAATAAGATTTGATGGCGTCAGACAGGAATCGGGTAGTGCTGAAAAACACTCCTCCTCTCTAATGTTGGGAGTAAGTTCCACTCTTTTGTGTGACTTTATAAACACTGGAAGCTTTGAGTTTTATTTTGGTAACTCTTTACTGTGAGGTAATAAAAGCAATGCATGGTATGAACATAATTTGTCTTTTTTGATGAGTAGTCACAGTGGTGTAACACAGACTCACCTCCAGCATCTGAACCACTCCTTCATGCTCCCTCTTGGCGAATAACTGAGCCTGATGAATAAAAAAGACATTAAAGTCAGTGCAATGTTGGTTGTTTGCTCATAAAAGTGTAATTCAGAGCACAGCGAGCTCAGTGCTTTATAGGTGCCCAAAGGTTGCCTCCTGCTGGACAAGACGCCCCATTTCCCACAGTTTAGGCTCAAAGCAACCAAGGGGTCATAAAGGTTTGATATAAGCAAGAAAAGTATCTGCGTTAAACATGGAGAGTGTGTGAGAGGTGGCTGGTTCTTACCCGCTGTAACCGTTTGATTTCATCCTGTTTGAACTTAAGGATAGCCAGTGCCTGCTCATGTTCCAATTCCAGCTGCTGCCTTCGCTCGGCGACCTCTCGCATATGCTGTTCGAAAGAAAAACGATCAGAAGACAATGGTAAGGAGTGAAACTGAATATCATACACAGAGTATCTGACCCTGACTGTACCTTTAGGACCTGCTCTAGGTTCTCCAGTTTGGCACGGAGTCTCTGGTTCTCCTCGAGAACTGAATTGTGTTGAGCGGTCACTTCAGAGAGATCTTCCCTCAGCTCCTCATTCTCAGCCCGAGTCTTGAGAAACAACAGCAGGTTACTTGACTGGACGTTTTTCTCTCTATAACATCATTAGCATCAGTCACATTACACCTGAACTAAATTAAACTGAGAAGTTGTTTATACTCTCTTATAGGAAGGTTTGTGGTGCTCTGTTTTAACATCACTGTATGTTGGAGGGTAAAATAAATATTATTCTAACAGCTATGACAGATGCCATCCAGGTTAGAAATAAAAAAACGAAACAAAAAAAAACCTCGACAGCGCAGGGAGACACTGACCTGGTCGAGCAGCTGTGCCTTCCTCCTGAGGAGATCTGCCTCCTCCTTTAGTTGCTCATTTTTGCCTCGCTCATCCTCAAGCTGGCTCTCCTGTTACAGAACCACAAATAAAACTGAGGAAATCCATGTCTCCCAAGTCATCACTACGTCCACTACGGTAGTGTTTAAACTAGACTAGACTGGAGGGCGGCCAGACGGCACATGAGACACAAACACTGGAGCAAGAAGATCTCTTACCAAATCCAGACATCTCTTCTGTCGCTTCTTTACTTCATGCTCAAGGTTTTCACATTCTTTTCTCTTCTTGCTCAGCTCGCTTTCCTGAACCGACAACGATAACAAAGCATTAACAGTTACACTAAATCCTCGTTCTGAAATCTGAAAGCGGCTCTGAAACTAGATCTAGTTATTCACATGGTTTACAACAGAACAAACTCTCAGAACAAAGAGCAGGATTCACTGTACAAGAGCAAAACCATGAAAAACAATATGTAATATCATGACACATTATTTGTATTTACATTCTGCAATGCAGAAAACATTGGCTTTAGTTTCCATATTGACCTCTGACATGACAGCAATGAGGTATTACAAAGCTTAGCATCCTTTAATTATTCTAAATGCAGCTTACATGCAGGACCAGCATAGGAGAAATCAGCTTATTTCAGCGTGGCCACAGGACCTCAATCAAGTATTACCACTGAGACTGACTGTGTGGGGGGAAGCTACAGAACACACAGGCTAATTGCAGACCACCAGCAGCTGACTGGAAGAGATACTGTACTCTCACCAGTCGTGACACAGCAAGACAATAATGATAATTAAACCGCAATCTGTGGTCTGATTTGCTTGATTGTGTCACAGCTTTAAGACCTGAATAAAGTAATCAGAATCAAGTAAAGCTGTTCAGTTGAAGCTGTGAAGCTAAACTACCATGGCTGGTTGTACTGGAATTTGATATTTAACACAGATGCTTTTTTTTAAAAGATTGTTTGGATTGTCCCCACGAGCTAAATCCATCTGTTGTCCAGAGGATGGTGTAGACGACCATGTGTCTCCTTTGATGCACACGGAGCTGCCAATCACTTCTCTAACCCTGTTTTTTTTTTTTTTATTTTACCCTGAACAATGCACAGAAGCTATTTTTTATGGGGTCATGGTTATAAATGGTTATAAATAGTGTTATGAGCATGCAGGTGATATTTTTTCAGTATCCCTGAATTCAGTGATATAAATTAGAGTAGGAGTGTAACAGCCATGCTAGCAGGTCTGTGAGGCTGAACTTACAGTAGGAGCTGTGGCGCCTTGAGCTAAATGCTAACATCAGTGTGCTAACATGCTCTCAATGACAATGCTAACACGCTGATGTTTAGCATGAATTAGGGGTTTAGGTTTGAATGTTTGCCATATTGACATATCTTAGTTTAACGTGTTAGCATGCTAACATTTGTCAATTAAACACAAAATCATTAGGTATAAACTAAAGCATTAGACGGAATACATTTGTATTGTGGTGAAGTTGTTACAATTCATTCACTGGGCATCATGAATGTTTGTACAAAATTTCATGGAAATCCGTCTGATGGTTGAGATGTTTCAGTCTGGACCAAAGTGGTGGACAAACCAACATCGCTAGCAGCTAAAACTACCAACCTGCAAGCTTTCTGAGCTAAATTAGTCTATGGAGGAGCTCAGTGTTTACTCAGCTGATGGACTTTGTCCTACATCTGCCACTCATTTAACTCATCTTAGAAATCACTCCATCATGCAAGTTTAAGATCCTCTCAACAAACAAATCATCAGCTCATCCCCCTCATAGCTCTGCAGCTTTAATTAGGACAGAATCTACACATTTCATCAAACTATGTTTGTGCATTTTGGAGAACACAATTTAAAAGTTACACATTACTTCTTAAAAAAATACTGTGGTTCATCAGCACAATACTGCACCACCAGCTTTTCCAAATGTGACTGAGCAGTGAAGGTCATGCAGATTTGACCCTAATAGACTCAAATAACATGATGCCCAGATGATGGTGAATTTAGCTTTCTGTGTTTTTGTGAATTAAATACACCCAATACTGACACTGCTGCTACTCTATAATCAAATCTTCCTGGATTGTAAATTAGGCTGATGTAATGTACAATGTCAATGCTCTCACAATAAACAAAAACATCAATTAATGTCTGAAATCTCCATTTTCCATCCTGACAAAGAAAGTGAATACAGAGCTGAGAGGGACTGTGGTCTATTTAAACCATGAGACCAACTTGTAGAATCAGCAAGGCCAATGTGCTACTCTTCTGTTTCCAAGGGACAAGATCAAAATAATCCCAGCATTACATAACAAATCTGGCCCTAGTTTTTCCTTCAGTGACAGTCAGCTCAGTCACAGCACTGAAATTCAAGCTTCAGTTTCACATGCAAATGCACAGTGGATAACAAGGTGCTGCGCCTGCAATAAGACAGTATATGTAATTATTGCTGCTGAGAGATGTCTAGGACTCTCATGAAGGACTGGACTGGAGTCATTTAGTAAACCTCCGCCTCTAATTTCAGCAATAACAAGCTTCAGCTCCAATTAGTACATTGTGTTTGATAATGTTGAAAAATATTAAGCAACAATCTGCACAGCATGGTTGTGCTCTGAACGTTCCCCTACATGTCAGGGCTATTTAGAAGAGTCAGCTAAGTATAATAGCGGATGCTCTCACCAGAAACTGTAGGCGCTGCTCCTCTGTGTGTTCCTCCTGATGGGAGGGGGTCGGGCTGAGGCCCGGTGAGGGCGTCACTCGCTGCCCCGACTCCTCCTCCTCTCCGGGAGTCCTCTCACACCTGGATGGAGCTTCATCTAATGCCACACACGGGGTCTCTCCTACAACCTGACAGGGACAGGACGAATCATCCAGTCACTCGCTTTACATTTACAGAGGTCATCTTGAAAAGCGAACATCCAAGCTCCTGCTCTGATCCTGAAAACATGACCAGCTAGTGAGAGAGGAGCAAACATGTGATTGTCATACTGTACAGCAACACTTAACGTTACACCCCCTGCTGTGCATGAGGGATTAGCAGCAAGCCTCCTTCCCAGTGGTCCAACTACAATCAATGAATAATCCAGGGGGAATCCCTCTATCCTGCAACATGACTGGAACTCATTAGCAGGAAGCCTGTCCTTTCTAATTAGGTTGCATGTAATGACTTGAATGTTTCACAGCAGGCTACTTTTTTTTTTTCAAACTAATCACAGCCACACATTCATCTTTACAACTTGTATGATTTGTCTAACTGGGATCCAGGTGGGGGACAGGCTGACATTGGTTAGGGGTTAAGAGTCGGGAATCAGTATCTAATTTTAGAGCAAACCTACTTATGCTCAGAGTAGAACTGTGCTAGTGCAGCCAAGGCCATGACCCAATAACAGGATCAAAGGCACTCAGCCACGTGCTGCAAAGGGGATCTCTCCTTTACACTCTCCTTTCCTTTACATTGTTAGTCACTGAAAGACACATCACTCTAGACTTCACAGTTTCCACTAGGATCATCAGAGCAGGGCACGCAGAGATTCATAACCTGTACTGACAATTTCTTGTAGAGGAACTATTAAACCAGTCAAAACCCCCGCCCCCACAAAAAACGTATTTATACATGTTGTTTCAGATCAACATGTGTGGGACTGCAAAAAGTTTCCATTAGCTGGTAATGTCTATGGCTTTAAGATAAAAAGATGCAACAGGAAAAGAAACAGTTTAACAAATCTGGCAAATTGATGATCTATAATCTGAGAGCAGTTGGCATCAATTAGATGAATTCTGTTGAAAATAGTTCATTTTAACTGATTGTATTTTTTCAGTCATGAAGAATAAATAGAATAAATAAACCTGGGATATTCTGCGACCACCGGTTTCTTTCTATTAAGTATTTTTTTATTCTTTATTTTCTGTTTTACATTTCTCTAATCATATAACATGGATTTGGCTCGTACACCCCTTCGATGCATACGATATCTGGTATTCATCCATGAAGTTAACAGCTAGACTACCAAACAGTTCAACCTCTAAACACTGAATCATTCTGGAGTCGAGATAGACTGAAGAGAATGAAGGTTCAGAGAGAGATGCAGTCCTACTATAGTTCCAATGAATTATAAAAAGACTTCTGACATGATTGGAAAAGTTTTTTGGGCTGATGCGTGCAGTCAGTCTTTTTTACAACTAAGATGTCACTTAAAGCAACCTGGCAATAACAAGACACAATGGCGTCTATAGAAGACAACCCTTCATTTCATAAAGCAGCTGATTATCATTGGTATTATTTAATACTATATATATATAACAAGTCATCCATTTCGCCAGTATACTGTAGTTTTATCCTCTGTGTTAGTTCCACAAGCAGCATATAAATCACGTGAAAGTTTTCCTCTGGCACCACACGGTTAAAAGTCTGTGGAATACCTGTTTGTTAAATGTGCAGGTGTTTCATGTAGGTTTGTCTTCCTTTCACGTGTGTGGCAGTTTGCATCAGGGAGCGTGACGGTTTGGACACAGGAGACTTCAACATAGGGCCGATTACTCGTTGTGGCCGCTCAGCACCAATTCGGTGGCATGTCTGTGAAGTTAAGTGAGGCTATCCCTGGTTTAGCTTTTGGATAGGGGACCAGATGGTGTTAGTAGTGGTGACGAAGGGCCAGCAGGAGGCACTAATTCCATTGGCCCCTGTACAAAAACAGTGCACAGGAATGAAGGGCCGCAAACAAGTGCTCTGCTGATTTTGGTGGCCATTAAAAGATCCCATCACATCCACCACAGATGCAGACGTGCCGGGTGGTGATCCTGGCAACGTTCCCGTCTTTGTACTTCTGCTTGTCGTGGTTAAACCAGTTGGTCTTCTTGTGATTCTTAATTAGCTTGTAGCTCCTCGTACCCATCCACTGGGCTGGCTTAAGTGTGTGGAGTTTGTTGCTACAGTCTGGCAGCCGTGCAGCAAAGTGGGAGTGACACATTAGTAAGATAAGATCCCTTTGCAAATCTGAACAAACCCCACCAAGCCCCCACCCTGTCGATCATTATCTCACTACTTTTGCAGGTCCTCTCATTTTCTTAACTCCTTCTTTGCACCTGAACTTTTTCATGCCATCACTGAGATCTAATAATTATACATGAATACTTAGAATAAAAGTCACTGTGTTTACCTCTCTCTCTCAACAAGTTGAGATATTTTCATGTCACCAAACAACACAGTGATAACACTCTATAATCGGTATGTCATACACTGCTATCAGTCTGCAGGTCAAATCCCCAAAAGAGCAATCCTTTGTGTAAAGGGAATGTGAGAGCTCACAATGATGAGTTCATCGCAAATATAATCAGGGTTCAGGCGACGTGTGATATAATTTTGACATGGTTTTGCCGGATGGGCACAGAGGGGGAATATTACATAATGCCTCATTTATACAATGTTATGAGGAATAAAGGGACTGTCACGGAGAGCATTAGATCAAGGCTTAGGCTATTACGAATCATTTCAAAGGTTTATGTGCCAACACACTAACCTAACAAAACTTAGTGCGACCTAACAAGCTGCGCATGTTTTAGAGATTTCACTTGGTCATGGTGCAGTTGGTGTTTAAGTCTTTATTCTCATGTGGACAATTAAGAGAGAAGGTCAGCTGAGTCGAATGTTATTGCTCAAACAAATTTTTGTTTTGTCCATTTAGCATGCGTCATGTACAGTGGCAAAATGATTTTATATTTGGAAGCAAAATGAGAAAGCACTTTGCACATTGTGTTGTTGACAACTAGGTTTGTTATTGCAGGTTTGAGCAGCGATTCTTATTTATCAGAATTTATCATCCTTCAGATCATCACATGTACTTGAACCAGTGAAGGAAGGAATCACCAATCCTGCTACCAAACATCAGTTAAACATCAGTTATCTTTAACGACTTCTATCAATTCAAGTATATGACGAGGGTGAAAGAGTGAATCATGTTGGAGTATGACCACTCTGCCTCAGGAGTTAACAGTTTTGTTAATATAAAAAAAGGATTAAAATATTTTAATAAGACTATAAGATAAATAGATAAATCATGCAGCATACTGAGAATAATTTTGAGCTTGCATTGACCTAAACTGGTCACAGTCAATCAGTCAAGGTCAATCAATTAAAATAAATACCATCTATAAGAAATTATAAGCAATAATTCCATTAAGATAAAAACAGTCATTTTCACAACTAATCTGAACAACATCTGAACAATTCTAATAAATAAACACGCCCTCCTTTAAGGGAACATTTCCCAGGGGTCACGGTTTTGTTTACATTTTCAGTGATTGTTTTTTGAGGCGTGGTTCCTGACTTTGAGTAATGTCATGAAGCTGATGTCCTATGAACTGTTATAGTTAACTGCACAGTGACTTGCTGATGTACTGTGTCTGTGTTGGTCTTTCATTAAAAATGAACCATTAACCAACCGGTCACTGTCCTGCGGAGGAATTTCTGGGCAAGTAAATACTAAAATCTAAGGATGCTACGGTCAGCATCCGCCTCTATACTAATATACTGACACCAGCTTTGAAAAGCTAAATATTAGACTGGGAAGAAGATTGTTTTTTTTTAAATTTATTTTACCCACGAGTGTTTTTGATGGTATTTCTGCTCAGTCAGCAGCTCAACACACTCAAACACACTTACACTGTAGACAAACACACTTTGGTCCTGAAGCCGCTGGAGTCAAATTAAATCAATGGGAATTTGCTGGTAGGACAGCTCTGAGTTCAAATGTGCTGACTCCATAATTACTTACCACTGCAATTAATATAACATCAATTACAGCTCACAAGCATTAATATTCTATGGATTGAAGCTAAATGAAGAGTTGTGGCACTGAAATCACACACACATAATATTTCCTGACATGCACATCTGTTTTATTTAATAGAGGGATACAATTAATAACTTAAGTAATCCCAATTTATTAGTCAATATAACTTGAACATTTATTTTTATTTCATAACATGTATGAAATTCATTGAATATATATTGAGCTTTATACTCGTTTACTCTTCAATCAAGCACTGAGTTCAAAGTCAGGCCAACATACAGTATAAATGTTGAATTATTCAAAGACTTTTGGCCTTGAAGAACATTTACAGCTTGATTTAATGTTCTTCTCTCCACCTTTATTCCCTTGATGTTTTATTTCAGTGCAGATTTTCAGTCAGATTTCACAGACTATATCTGATTTATCTTGCTTTAGTTTGTCTTTTGACTTTATGACAGACAGGTCAACAGGTCATAATGTGAAAACAGAGAACTATAGCATTTTGTTTAAACTTTGAAAACACAGAAGTTAAATGTCTTTTCCTGTGTTATCTCTACAGATGTGCTCTTTGTAAACTGAGAAAGTTTATTTCGGGATTGATAAGTCTTGATAAGAATCTGCAAAATGTGATTGTTGGCTTCTCAGCCAAACCTGTGTCTTTTAAAAGTGAAGAGACTCAGGGGGTGTGACAGAACTGATCTGAAATCATTTAACAGTGCATGTATGAAAACATAATAATGACAGTAATGGATATTGTAAATAATGAGTAAAGACTTAAATCCTGTTGGATGTGCAAAGACAGTCGTATAAATGATTATAAATAAGTGCCCTGATGAGGAATGCAGCCATGTCTAAAGTCTGTCCTCACGCTGAGGCCACAGCAGGTGACGCCGGATGTGTTTTTGTGAGAACCAAGTCCTTGATTAGAAGCTCGCCTCTACTTGCACACTGCTTCACACGGTGAGGTGCCATTGTGGACACTTCACACCGATGTGGTCCATGTTTGCTAAAGGATCAAGTACACCCTGGGCCCATGCGTACTAAAGCAGGGTCAGATCCCATTCAGCAGGCCCTGAATGCCATAAGCACATTGGTGTAATCCCTGCAGACTACTGAAACGGGTAACTGGATCACTTCTTTTAAAAGCACCTTAATGGATTGGCCTGGCCGTTGATTTTCTTTTTAATACGGAGCATATCGATGTCCACCAATCAAACGCTCTACCACCCTGTCACTAAGTCGGTCCATCTAAATTCTGCATCTGGAAGCTCCAATATATGACTGTTACAAAACCGGGTTTCTGACCGGCTGCCCTTGACTAGGCCTCATGCATGTCCCATCTAATTTATAAGAAAGTGGCAGTCTCATCACAGACCAGGGGGGGATTTTAAACAGAATTCACTGACACGAATATTAAAAAAACATTAAGACCCAAATGAAAAATCCCCTGAGCTGCGAATCATACTGTAGCACCAACACGGGGCATGTAACATATCAATAATCTTCCAGAATAAGCGGGTAGTTTTAATATCTGACACAAATGCAACACCCGCTGCCTTGAGCCAATTCTCTCACACCCCCGGGTTCGTCATGACACTGATTAGTTTTCAGTGTTAAGTCCCAACTTTGAGTCCTGCACGGCTCCAGCCTCACATCCAAGCAGACACATATGAGGTTAGCCAAGGAGAACTACAATGGACCAATGAGACATTTACACACACAGAGATAACAAAACTCAGAAGACGACCTACCCCCTTCGTGTGATCTGTGGCAACGTCAAGGCTTCCCTTGGCCTGCTAGTTATCCAGAGCAGGGCGAGATAGAAAAGTCTTTAGTGCGGCTGGAGTCTTACCTACCACCCAAAACCCTCTCACCGCTGCCACAGCAACAGAGAGCGGATTACTGGACTGTACCATTCTGTTGTTAGAGGGGATTAGAGTTCACACAACATGGCCCCTTTCTGGGTGTGCGCGTGCCACTGGGAGTGCGTGTGTGCGTCCCACAAACGAGAGATTACCACAATCGGCATTCTCATTTGAGCTTCACAGGCAGATAATTTTACTCTACTTCACAGGCAGTGGAGAATTTTACAAAAAAAAAGAAATAAAAAGAAACTAGATGTATGCCTTTAAAGTGACGTAAACTCATATTAATAAACTGAAATTGTACCTTTAAAATCTACCTCTCAAAAGGACACTGGTGAAACATTACAGATGTTCACTGGTGTGGCTAAATAAAATGTTAAAAATACAAATAATACCCATACTGCATTATGTAACCTATTCATATTGTTTATGACACTGTATATGTGCAATTTAAAACGTTTTGGCCAGTGACTGATCTATCTATTCGCCAGTGAAGAACTGTTTCTAAGAACTGAACACAGAGGAGATCAGTAGTACATGCACAGAGGATCGGAGCTGTTGACTTTGGTATCTTTGATCAGGCCCAAGTTCAAGACAGGGAATCATCTCATTATGGCTTGTGGCAGATTAGTATCGAGTCCAACGACAAGCCATTATATAACACTGCACAACAACATCCATGCCAACATAAACATACACTACGTTTTAGAAAAATGTTACAGTACCAAACAACGTATGATCCCAACTACACCGCAGCACCGATGCCCTTGATGCTCCCAGGTGGAAACACACGACCTGTGCTCTGTTGTCATCACACATTTTAACCTCAAATAAGCTGAAGTATCATCACAGCAGAAAGTCCTACAGTTTCTACACTTTTACACCGACTTAGGTCACAATGTTTGGATCATTTTTGTCTGTTTATTTACAGTAATTAAGGTCCTCGCTACACAGAAACTATGATAGAATTTGCTGATCCACTGCTATTTTGATCTGAGGTCTAAAATGACAGTTGATTTGATGTCACCAGTTTTAGTTTGGACAGACAAGGTTCACATATTGAAGTCCCCTAAGACCAACAGAGGTCAGTGTAGAGCTGGAGCTGTGCTCTGACATGAGGGGGCGACTTTACCTTCTCCTGCCCCTCCTCCCTCTCAGTTTCGCCGCACTTCTCGGGGCCACTGGGGTCGGGACTATGGTTGTGCTGCTGGGTGGACGACGTGACGGACAGCTGCCTCTGGAGCCGCAGCACCTCCCTCTGAGACTCCCTGAGAAGCCTCTCGAATTCCACTCTGCCAGATGGAACCGGGGAGCCCTGCGCCGGCATATACACGTGCATTAAAGACAGCCACAAGATAATGACGTCATCAACTCAGCTTATAATTATTATTACATTATTATTAAGAATGGTCATCTCAATCAATCCATCTGTAATTATGTGCATTGATCCAATCATATTTTCTTTACAATGTAGAAATGACTTCAAAACACTAAAACAGAGTTTAATAAAGTGTAAACAGTTGTCATTTAAAAAACAGTCCAAAAGCATCAGAAGAAACCAAAAACAAAAACATCCAGTGAAGCTGTAAATCTGATCTGGACAATATGTTTTAATATTTAAATTCATCTTGAGTGAAGCACTTTACCCTCCCTCCCTGTCATTTCTTATCACACGGTGAAAATGTGTTTAGGCTGAATAAGAGATCCGGCACAGACATCCTTACTAGATCAATGCACAGTTCACCCTGTGAGACCCTTCATTATTAAACACAACAGATGTTCACATTCAGGAGTATCAGCTGTTAAGTCACTGGACCAGTAATTAAAAACAGGCACTTAGAAAGGCAGCCTATTCCTGCACTGTCATCTAGACATCAGCAGTGACGCAGCCTTTGTAATACGGGCTTAGCAGGGAGTTAGGATGAGTAGTGCCCATGTTGTCCAGCAGAGAGCAAGCTTGTGGCATTATGAGCCTGAGTGAGGGGGGGAGGGATGTGGTTCTGTGGCAAAGAAGAGTAAAAACGTGGAAGATCAATGACGCTCAGAGTTATGTTCAGAAGAGCAGTGGTCTGAACTTGTCTTTCTGTTAAGAAGTCCAAATTCATGCCTGAGCAAACTAGTTCCTGAGGAGTTGTGTCATTAAATACCTTCGTGGTTCCCAGTCGTGCCTCTAGCTCTCTGCACTCCTGCTGTAGGGCAGCGATCTCTTTGTCCTTAGACAACAGTGCATCAGCGTGCTGGGCGAGGTCGCGAGCTCGCTGACGGGCAAACGCCCTCTTGTACTGTTCCACTGAGCCGGGTCTCATCAGTGACGGGGAATTCACCTGTGCGAGAACGAGAGAGGATTTCAGAGGCAAAGTCTCATTTTGGCAACAAGCAGTGGAGAAAGTTAACTGTAAAAGATTCCTGATTCGATTCATTTTACTTTCTGATGGTGTAGTTTAGTCCTTTCAGTGAGCAACAGGAGGTGAGGAGGGAACAGGTGCACAGCGAAAAACACAGCAGCCAGTGACCGCGGCAGCAGGACAGAGAGAGGTGGTCCTCGCATTGTTTGCTAGATGACTGTGGCACTTTGGGCAGATTAAGAGGCTGGAGGCTCTTTCCCTTTCAAGATCCCTACTCTGTTGTGCTTCAAATACTACTTCAGACTTCAAAGAGAAACATCGTGCATCACGCAGCTTTTCATTAGAGTACTCCCACGATACAATTTAATTGTAGTGGATTAGATTTCATCACGGTGTTGATGTCGAGTTTAAGAGATACTCATCAACCCAATGAAGAACAAAATCACATCTGACTTGTAGGTTGATACTTTCTAAGAAGACTTGGATCTTCTAGGAGAAATGTGTATGCTGTCAATAAAAAGGATGCTCAGAAATGCTGCATAAGCCTTTCCACCTATTAAAAAGTAGTCAAGGATTAAAGCTACATGTTTTGCTGATGCTACTGTAAATTTTTGTGTTTTTATTCTGTCAGTGCAGCAAATAGAGACACTGTCTTTAACTGCTGGTCTTCTCAGCCTTCCACCATTTCTGTTAGCGGTCTAACAAGCTGCTGCATACAGAGAGAGATTTAACCAGCCCATTACTAAATGTATACTCATTAGATTTTTAATCCTTTGAGCTGGAAAATAGAGGTTGATATTCGGGTCTATGCAGAGGAACAGATGATGCCTAACTAGTAAGCCACGTTTAAACAAGACAACCACAGTATAAGACATGTCCATCTGGCGATGCTGCCATCGCATCAGGTTTTAAAATGCTGAGTTAAAGACGCGTCTCATGAGGAATGTAAATGTTTCAAACTGCCAATCATCGTGTTTGATCTTTGTTCATGTCTTTACTACATCTCTTTTATATAAGAGACTAGTTGGACGTCCTGCTGAACAGTGAGGTCATGTAGCTATTCTAGTGATGCATTAAATTATTCAATAGGGTGCTGGTATTTTTTCAACAAGGCTCCCATTCATCACATGCTCAACTATTCTATTCAACTCATTACCGAACATTATGGTGATGTGGTGATTTGGATGGTGGTGCTTGATAATGAGTCACTCCCAGCATTTGGGTCAAGTGCAAGTGCAAATAGGCTCAGCAGTTCGCTGTGAAAATGTTGGAGGTTTTTTATTTGTGGGGGGGGGGGGGGTTTACCAACTCTGAGGTTGGCCTCCTGCAGTTTTCGAGCTCTCTCTTCAAGCCTCTTTGCAAGAACAGCCAGCTCTGTGTTCTTCCTCCTCAGCCGCCTGACCTTCTCCTCTGTCTCTGGGGCGCTGCTCTTCCGCTAAACACACGGCAAACAAACATCATCATCATCATCACACATCGCCTGCAGCAAATGCTATAACAGCAACGCCAAGTCACACGACAGTTATTCAGGAAGGCTTATTAGTGGTTTAATATCATCGGCCTGTGTTGACAAGTGAACATTCAGGAGATGCTTGGAGAAAGGCCGACACGCCGTATATATACAAAGTGAACTAATGACTGTGAAAAGAGAAACTTTCAGCACCAAACTGAAACAGCGCTGTTGCAGTTTCATGTCTGTTCACCTGCCCTACTTTCTAGGAAGCCTTCAGTCACAAACTGTTATTTTTAGTCTTACCAGCAGGCCATTCTCCTCCCTCAGTGTGGTGCAAGTCTTCTCCAGCTCATCAAGGGCTCGCAAGAGTTCAGAGTTCTGACGTACCAGGAACCCGTAGTCAGTACCATTCTGAAAAACACGCACAGCAAAAACAGAAGAACGGTTTACTGACTACAACTGTCTTTTTTTATTTTTATTTTTTTTATAAAACACAAGGACACACAAGAGCATTGCTGTGGGGATCAGGGATCGATTTTCATTTCTATAGAATTGCTTAAATCATGTCCCGTCTGTCACTTGCAGAAAAAGCCTTCCTCTGCTGTCAGCCGTTGTTTATACAGCACTATCTAATGGTGGCTGACAGATGACAGCCCACTGAAAAGGCTTTTCATTAGACCAACTCAATCAGTCTACCACAGGCTCTGAACATCTATTATACCACACTAACTCAGCATAAGAAGAAAGCTCTCACATTGCACTATGGAGGGAGGAGGAGAGACGGAGCAATCACACTGAGTGAAGTCAGACTCTTTTTTTGATTTTCATTTTATATAGCTGCTGTTGTTATAGCTTTTAAACCTTATGCTGATGGACTGTGAGAACAGAAGTACACAGAAATAAATAATTAAGAAAAGGCATCCAACTGGCTGTCCAACCCGGTGTATATTCAATGACTGTATTCAGTTGTCATGTATTGAAATAAATACACATGATGAGGTTTTAGAGTAGTTTTATACGGTACAATAGTCCTGGGTGATGCACTAATAAGCTTGTTATCTGGTGAGCTTTTTGTGACGGGACAGCTGAACAAAGCAGCAGTCAGTGTGGCAGATAGTCAATGTGGTGATCAACACTGTCATGGACGCTTATCATCCATGTGGAGGAAACGTGGAAGTGGTGATACCACTGTGCCTCGGTGCCTCTGTGTCAGGGATGCTCTAATTGAGCTCTGCGGCACAGAGGGACGGGCTGAGAGTGGACCTGGCACACATGAATGTAATGGCTGCAGTGAGAGCAGATGGACAGACAGGGCAAACAGATAAGCTGGAGGTGAGGGGAGGGTTTGTCCTCAGAGTACAACACATTCGCCAAAAACAGTCACCTAGAGTGACTTTGGCTGGTTACGTATGAGAAAGCAATTATTGTTGAGACAGGTAATACTGCTGGGTGATACCTGTCAGTTTGACTGGGGAGAAACATGCAGGATGTCCCTCCCTGCAGCTACTGCAGCTCACGCACAGATAAAGAGAGGAGCGCTGTGGTGGACCACGCACTCTAGTGTCTCAGTATGACAAAAGTACACAGATGGCTCCACATGTGAAACACCAGTAAACCTTTAGATGTGCTCCATTACTGTAGGTCTCCATAATACTGTTGGGAGCTCATTATTAACCTGAAATAACCCTCTGCCACAATAACACTATTATAACAGCACAGAGAGTAACGTTATATTAAACATCCTGATGACATGGTGCATTAAAAAAAAAAAAAAAAAACATCATGTAGCCATCATCTTGTGAGATTATGTTGTCTTGGTAACGGCAGATGATGGGTGATCTGGTGGCTCCCTGGAGGGTTTTTTAATGCTCCTGTACCTGTTGTTCGAGTCAACACTAATGACCAGCTGTTTACTAAACCAGCAGCTGAGGCTCCTGTGTGTTTATCTTCCAGTACGATTGTGATGGTAACACTGGACATCCTGTTGGAATATTTAGTTAGTAGGTTACAAACTCGTGCCAGAAAGACCATATGGTTTCAGGGTAAGACCACACAGACGAGCAGGCACAATGAATGAAATGATTAACACATGATCTGGTGAGGAAATAAAGAATAAATTAAAAATGTAAATGAAGTAACATGATAAAATAAATCATGCGCAAACCTCCATATCAAGAAAGCACAAGTTTAAGAAAAGTGGAGGGAAATAGTTATAAATAAATACTGTCAAAATTACTTGTAAAAATCTGTAACTATTATCTGCAGGTGCAGATGTTTAATTAACAGTATTTATAATCATCACAGGTACTGAGTTAGCAGGTACATTCTCCTTAAATTTGACTGCTCCTTGGACCTAATGTGACGCCAGCTAAAACACTGTGAGACATAATTTCATCTCATTGTTCTGTTTAAGCATGACTGCTACTGAAGCTATTACATCACCTGAGAGAATAATTATCTCTCTGTCTGTGTGGCAGGTTTTATTGTTAGTGGCGGAGCCCAACACTCCCGCACTGGATTCAGACACAAGGGAAGAAAAGTCAAATGACACATACATGTAATCCAGTGCAATTTCATCTCATCAATATCAGCCCCACTCTTCACTGTTCACTCTCCTTCCACCATGTGAGAGCTGCATAACGTTTCTGTTCATGTGAATGGATCGTTTTATTGCTGCTGCTTCAAATTAAGAATAAAATTGGCAAATCACAAGGGCCTTTTATTGCAGAGCAGCCACAGGAAATGCGATGTGTTTGTCACCATGGTTAGTGCTGACCTCTCATTAGTTGTTTCCTTTCTTTGTAATAAAAGTAGAAATAAACTGTTAGAACATAAAGTAGGAGAGCTGCCTGAAGTAAAATGAAGATAGAATCTTTTGTTAATGGGTTATTTGGCTTATTCTTGATTCTGTTGGACATTGTTGAGACATTTGGAGCTTTTATTTTTACAACATGAACAAGTAGCTTTTGTAAAACATCCATTCATACTCTGCACATTCTTCTTTCTGGTCAGGATCACAGGTGGGATGGAACTTGAAGGTAAGAAATGACCAGGTTGCAAGTTTAACAAATGGCTAACTCTCTCACACACACACACACACACAGCACACACACACACACACACCAACACACACACACAAACACACACACAACGACACACCACACACACGCCATCCCTATGAACTTACAGTGGCGTGGCAGACATTACCTTCTCGTCCGTCTATCCTCTCATCTCTAGATTTTCGATGATGTCATTATAGTTAGCAGGCGAGACAAGAGATAGACTCTGCAAACAGAGAATATGAACAGGCTACGTTCCTATTACCATGACCCTTGTGCAAAATTGTGACTCAATTCGCCTGATGTTAATGCTTGTCAGAGAAATGTGAATTTCTCCAAGGGCCCCCAAGCAGACCAAGGGAACTACTGAGCATTATGTTACTCTCTACTCGACATTGCGTGATAAGGTATATTGACTTTATTTCATAAATAATGAACTAATCAATGTAGTGTCATGCGGGTAAGGGTCTGCATCATACGTGGTGTAATTATCAGTTCATTCTTAAAATCTTAGTCACATGCAATTGTTCTCTCTCATGTGAGTATGTGCCAATTTTAGACACATTTGAAACGTGCATAAGACAAGAACACAAAAAAAAACAAGTGTTACTCTACTGTTCAACTAATATCTCCTTACAATATCACCCTATTAATTAGAAGTTCTTAGGGACAGGCTGAACATATAGATACCACACAGCATAATATAGAAAACAAGATATATGAACACATTTAGGGAACATCGCAAAAACTCATTTGTGAGTGAGACAATAAAGTGATAGATGTTCCTCTTTAATATTGAATTTCCTTTCACCGTTGGAAACCTCGACAGTCACGCTGTGTTGCAGCACAGGAGTGGGACATGGATAATAAAAACTCAAAATAAAACTATTTTTAAAAATGGTATCTCCTTAAAAGAACGTCATACCATTCATTACATGTGACACCGTGCTAAATAGGGACATTGATATAGGAACAAACAAAACCATTATTATGGTTGTAGACAATTCTCCACATCTCCTGCGTGGGGATTGACCGCCCAGAAGTGGGGATTGATTGGTCGCTAAGTATGGAGGTCGAGAGGAGATTGTCCTGGGAGTGACCAATTCGATAAATCAAGTCTTAGTTAAAAATACAAAGCGGCACGCACACGCGTGGAAGAAGTGACATGATTCATACCAGAGTAGTTTTACTCGCTATGTCTTTCCTATACAGCTTAACTCATGCGCAGAGTTACGCAAACGAGCAAGGTTACCTCAATCCGAAGACCCCGAAGGCAAACGGTAGACCCATTTACACTTAATAACACCACTCAGTGTCATTAAAGCGATGCCACACTACAGCTACCCGGCAGCAGAAAATTTTTGCAACAACCAAGTGTGTGTTCCAGACCTGCCTGAGGAGATTGTTATTGGAAAAAACCATAACGCTGTGCTTTTGCCCTCCCAACATAAAAGGGGAGAGTGCTAGCAAAACACTCTTTAAGTGATTCAAAGAAGGCCTAGCATGAAGCCTCAGCTCTCAGGTATGAACCTTTGTGTCCTGGTAGTAATCTATTGACATCAGTCAGAGGGTAGTCAGCCGGTCCCAGTGTCCCACTCTTCCTCTTCAGGACAACGTTGGCATAAAGCCCAATCAGATCACCTCACAGGCAGGCCCAGCCAGAGTGAACTCGGCCTACGCCTCCTCCATTCTGATTCTAATGATCTTGGAGGTCCGTCACTGCTCTTGTAATTGTTCCCTGCGGATATAGTGAAAATACACCGAAGGCTTTTCTTAA
This sequence comes from Seriola dumerili, assembly GCF_002260705.1. Taxonomy (NCBI): domain Eukaryota; kingdom Metazoa; phylum Chordata; class Actinopteri; order Carangiformes; family Carangidae; genus Seriola; species Seriola dumerili. The sequence continues at coordinate 3,347,815 of NW_019174346.1, forward strand.
GCATGAGGTAATGCTTGGGTCTTCTTACCAACACTAAAACCCACCCTGCTCTTGCGTTTCTCGCTTGCCACAGAAAAAGGCTGCAGGGTGGCAAGAGGTCCACTTCAGGCCAGTGTTATTAGCATTCAGTAAGCCAGTGAACGGGAGTGCCTCTTCTCACGCAGTGCTGTTTTCACAGTGGCCTGGCCAGGGAGTCAAGGCAGATGTTAACTCAGAGAAAGGAGGGCAGGGTACTCTACACAAACGTCTGGCAGAGAGTCCTGAGCCTTTGGCAGGCAGATGCGGCCAAATGGCGCATCTTCCCTGCTGTTTGTTTGTATGTCTCAATAACCTGCTGGATACCAAGCAGACCATACAAAAAAACACACTTCACACCACATACACACGACTTCTAACCATAAATGGTCCTGCAGGTCTAGACAATACACTATCAATGTACTACTGATATTGTGACGAATTCATACATTTTAGTTCAACATCTGCTGTGGACTCAAGTGGAAAACGGCTGATTATTCTGTTTGATTTGAAGTCTGAAAAGTGATTGTATTATATTACTGTAGAAGATGCCAGTGAACGCAACGGGCGGGTAGGACGTGGATAATTGTCAAAATGTGGTAGCTAAACACACAGTTATCTCGGGTTACCCCACTCATAAGTCCTGTCTAGAGTGAATTTTGCTGTGAGGGTCGGGTGTGCAGGTCCTGACATAACTGCAGGAATGATGGTGACTGTATATGGCTGAGTGTAGCTGGAGTTTGGTGTGTGTGACACAATGTGTTGTGCTCGCTGATTGGAATAGTAGGCGCTCAGTTGGCGGGTGTGAGGCAAAGTTAAGCAAACATCACAGGAATCTTTCTTTATGATTATACTACAAGCTTGAATTGTCTGTTGAGGTGCCGGTATTCTTCCCTCTTTTGACGATGTGAATCTGAATCCCTATTGTGCTTTCGTAGATGGTGACCAGCAATAGGAGAGAATAAGGTGTTGCGGTATCATGGCATTAAGCTGTGCAACAAAGCCTCACTCACACGGAGTCAACATTCACCTACAAGCAGTATATTTTCGGGTCTTGTAACTGGAGATGATGCTGTACGTGTGAACAAGATCAGAGTTGAGATGGAGTCCAATACAACGTCAAGTGGTTCCACTGGTGAATGTGACGTTTAAACTACAAATAGTGGGTGGAAAGCATTATATAACTAAGTTGGGCCTGCGAGGTATGTAGTCGAGGATCGGCTCGTAATCTCAGATGTCTATATCTAGAAGGGAATCCATTCTAAATGATCCGCTTATTCCTATGTCTATTGGTGCCTCAATGATGAGTTCTCATCCCCCAAATGGATGTGTCTTCTCGAGTAATGTTGAGAGTCTCCACGGACGGAAAAGCTGACGCTCTAAAGCCCTACTGACCCTATATGACTCAGTAAGCGGAGAGTCTCGTGAATGACTTCTATTTGTGAAGTCTGCTGAATTTGAGTAAAATCCTTCCAAATCTGAGTCTAAGATTTCAGCAGACATATATAGTATACAATATCTATTAAAAATAGAAAAGTCTGGCTCCCGAGATTTATGGAACCGACATAAGCAGTGCTGAGCACTCTCCCACCGGTGACTTGTATATAATATTGATCGTCCCTCCATTAACTTTTACTGCGCACGTAAACAAGACGCGTGACAGCATAGACGAGGTCTGACTTCGTAGAATATGGAGCAGGCTACGGGGTTGCCGCTTGATATCTGGTTGCAGCCCCTTGCAATGTTTTTAGTATGTCCTCTAGGTATCATTAGGGCTTTCTGAATCAAAACATCGTCTTAGCGGCGGTTTTTCTGATCAATTTTCTCTTTGTCGGCATCTTGGTTGCCAGCCTACGTATACAAGACGAGAGATTCACAAACATTGAGAGAGGCCTAAAACATAAAAATAATCAGGATAGAGAGAATAATCTGATATTATCCACTAAGTGTAATTAATGCAACATTGAACAATGTGTGTCTTAAGTGTTGGAGCCAGCTTGTAAAACTGACTCATACAGATTGCCAAGAAACAATATCGGGTTAAAGTTCGGAGAAGGTTAGACATTTTAGGACGCCTGTGGTAAGACCTGTATGTTTCTCACCGCGTCCAAATGTTTGTTTTGTCAAAACTACCTAGTCAATTAATCTATTTATATTTTAAGTCATTCCAATAATCTTACTGTGTAACTTCTTCCGATCTCTCAACCCTCTATCTTTCTTTTTATGTGATTCACCAAATCACCACGGAAAGATGACGGTTGAGTTTCATTGCTGTTTGCAGAAAACACTGCTTTTCACCACTGCAGTGTTAAGAATATATCTTCAGTCGCATTCTTTGAAGAGAAAATTACATTCCGTCCTGTAAACTTCAGTTTGACAAAATGAAAAAGTAAGAACACTATCAAAATGGCTTGCTCATTGTAAGGAAGAACAGCAGAAGTGCATTTTCCTGTCATGTTTATCCTGATCACACTAAGACGACTTTAAGTTAGGTATTCCTATCAAGAAAAGAGAATAAATTAAATAAATCATTAAATGTATGAGGCTCCCTCTTACAGTCATTCTATCATGTTCACCACCAGATTATCCTTTTTTCTGGATTCATTGGCGATCTTTTGTAGTTAAGGCGTATGGAAACGGCTCTCATCGTCTTGGTTTTCACAGAAAAACACCAACATTCAGCAATTTTGTAGCTGACAGCTAGAAAATCCCCCCACCTTTAAACCTCTTAAGGAGACAGCGAGACAAGAGGCACACACCACTGCAACCACGGAGCTACGACACCAAAACACACGCTTCACCAATTGTTAAAGCTCGCGTGCTTGACGGCTCCGATAATTGAAGTTCAGAAGTATAAACAGCCAATAGACCTCTGTCTACTTAGTGTATGTATCACTTTTTTTCTCAGGCCAAGAGTCACATCAATGAGACCGTTCTGTATTACAACCTGTAAACCAGTTCAATCTTATAGGCTTTAATGCTAGCTAGCAATTATTGTCAATCATAACAGATCCACATCGGGAGGATGTTAAATCTTTAAACTGCTCAATCAGTTTACCAGCCAACTATAGATTAACAACTGCACTTGGTATAGAATATGAGACACAAAAGACTCCTCAACAATAATGAAAAACAGAACGACATAACAAAATTTTATTATCTGCTAGCACTGTCTCGCTTTTGCTATAGGTTCCATATTCTTCTAGTCTCGCTCGATTCTACTAATGAGAAGATGACAACATAAGATGCTCCAGTAGCTCATTATGCTGGGACGCTGGAACTGAGTGTATGGAAAAAAGGATGAGCGGAACGAACTTTTGTTGCCCTCTTAACTGATTTTTTACCAGAGCTCTCAAAGGACTGACTGGAGCATAAACAAGTTATTATACACTAATGTGTGGGAAAATCTCCAAGTCATGCACTCTAGATAAACCCAAGGTGCTGCCAGTTCCTAATGTACGAGCCATGTGAGGCAGTTAACCCTGAAGGACAGAGGAATACAACTATAGCATTGAAGATTACATTCCAGTTTCCACAAATAGGACTCAACTGTCGTGCTCCATCCTTTAGTTGCACGTGCGAGCGGTCAACACTGGTACTCCTGCTCCGGTTCCACGTGAGGAGGCAGCGCGTGGTCTAAGTAGACAAGAATTGTGGTTGACTTAGAAGGAGGTTGCCTTGGACAACAGCTGGAATCGTGAAGCCTTGATCAGTTCTTTACTATTTCTACTCTGGACTTTTCATAAACTTGTCCAGATTCATTCTGATAAATACCATTAACATCTCCGGAATGCACAGCTGAACTGGTAGAGTATAGCCGATTCAGATTATAGCTCACAGTTATCTCTTCTCGAGGAGTTAGGTGCTGGGATCCTTGGAGCTCATCAGCACATGAGGATTGGTCATGAATGAAACCAGGTCTGCGCGTGAAGTCTGCGACATGCTGCATCCCTCTAATTAATTCCACGGCCTGCCCACCTCGCTTGCTCGTCCAGGCTACATAATTAGGAAGGGAAAAAGTGTCTTCTCCCATAAGACCCGATCCTTCCAAAACACATTCAGATTGATGTCGGAGAAGATGACTCACTGAACACAGTTAATTGACCAAGCTACGAGGCACGAGAAACAGAACAAAACAATATGACAAGTATGCAACGGCCCATTCCTCCCACTTTCCAGTGTGGACTGTTAACTGGACTTGAACGCAATATCCCGCACCGCTGAAGTGATAAGTCTTAGGTGCAATATCAATTGCCCACCTCTTCTATCTCTGTCTGCTCCATCCGTTTTGGATTTTGTTGATCTTATTGACATTTCCTGAAGAGCTCTGCTGTAAAAACATCTTCCAAAAGACGTATGAAAATCTCACTTTTTACTTGACGAAACTCTTATCCTCCTCGTCGGGTTCGACACTGCAGAGCTCCCTTTGCTCTAAAAAAAAAAATGACCCATTTCTGGTTCCCCCCCAAGTTTTTTAAGATCGTGCGTTTCCAAACCTTGTGTTCCAAACCTGGTTTAATTTCTTTTAACTTTTCGTGCATCAGCAGAATATTCCAATTTATTTATAGGAACAAAAAGAGGTATAGCCTATGGCAGTTGACCTCACTTCAGCTTCTCTCATGGACCGTGACTCTAACAAATGTCTGAACAAAAGAAACAGTAGAATTATCTGATGTAGAAAAAACTACATATAGAAAAGAGATGAACGCGCAAGAGCCGCTTTTGGCCTCTGAGGGATGCTTGTTATTCACCAGCCCACTCTCTCCCAGATACTCATATATACGTCATGAAGAGCTCTCTTGAGTGTCCTCTCAAACCCCTCCTGTAATTTATCACGACTCATCTCCCCGGCATCGGCCCTGACACGGTGACAGGATTAGGGCGGTCATCTCATACAGCGTTAGAGAACAAAGAGGGCCAACACGAGGCACCCCTCTTACAAATCCCCCGCAGGCAATCCAAGCAATACTACCCTCCACCACACCGCCTACTACATCTTGCCTCTAGTTGAGGTTGTTGCAAAAAAATTAAAATGCAGCCGTCTGGAAATGCATGTATAGCGCCCCCTAGAATTCAATCATGTGCATTATATGCAGCATATATACCTTTTATGTGGTGTCCGAACCTGTTCGCGTTTCCAGCCAGTGATGGCCGGAACATTAGAGACTGTGGCCAACACCTATGTCAAACCGCCATGATCATGGCTGTATTCTCATTGAAGCGACCGGGCATAATTCATCTCTGTCTATGCCAGTATGTGATTTCTCCACGCTTAATCCAAGTTAATGAAAAATCAACATGGAGACACAGGTCACTATGTTTTAGAATCTGTAATGAACAAGTCATCCCTTCAGACTTTCACCGATCTATTCTGAGATACTGTTATACATCTCCTGGCAATTCTGATTTGTGCTCCCTCTCCCTACAAAGATATAAACTGCCCAACGACACAGTAATTAAAACCTCCTCCTAACATCGCCGCACGTCTCATCATCTCATACGTCCGAGTCTTAGACAACCAATAAAAGAAATGTCACAATCCCTGAGCCTCCAAGGTTCGTATTAACGGGTGTCAGACATTAGTCAGGGAACCATCTGGCTTTTTAAAGTTCAAAGTGGAGCAATATA